>NW_024412627.1:1074160-1083567 GCF_014898765.1 Herpailurus yagouaroundi
GGATGCCCTCCAGACATCCAGTGACGTGCGGGACAGTTTCCCGCGGTAAGGATGATCTGGCCCCAAAACATCAGTAGGGCTGACCTTGAAAAAACCCTGGGCCGGGGAATACTTGCGTGCTTTCCTATGAGATCAGGAGCCCAGGAGACTACCTTGCACATGAAAGTCCAAAGTTCTACATAAAACTAAGAAGACTCATCTGTACATTTTCATTAGAACAAGAAGCCATGAATCCCTTCATTAGAGAAGGAGCTGCTGCCCTCCGGCAAGAAGCTATGGTCATTTGTTGAGGATGAGGCATTGCCAGGGGCTCTGAATCTGCAGGCTCTTAACAGTGCATTTAACTAATGGCATTCCAGTCCCTCTCTGTCTTCTCCCTTCTGCAACTCTTCTCGAGATTCACAAGGCTGGGGAGGCTGGGAGATGATCCAGGTGTCTGGTGGGAGGCGGTGGAGGAGAAGGACCAGACGGTTTTGTGTCTTGCCCTTGGTCTTTGACCCCGAATAGGGAGGCTGGATGGGGAAGATCTTTAGTTCCCGGCCCCGGGCCCCTTCTCTTCCTCCAAATCCTTTGTTGCATGCTGACACCGGCTTTCCCCGGGGAGATTCACAGAATAGAAGAATGGCAGAGAAGAGGGAATTTACAGATGATCTCGCACCGTGTCTCCTAAAATGTGAGACAAATTACCGGTGGCACAGAGATGACTAGAGATGATTTGCGGATGCGGCAAAAATGTCATTTTGAGAAGACTGTTTGATGGCAGGTGTCGAGGATTTTGTCCTGCCTTTTCCCTTTGCCTGGGATGCTCTTTCTCTGGATCTTTCTATGTTCGGCCTTCTCTCACCTCTCAAAAGCTTCAGAGAGACCTTCCCTGACCACCCACGCTAAAGTAGAGTAGTGCCCACGCACACACTCGTACACACCCTTCTGGATTTCATTGCCCTGGTTATTTTCTTGGTAACCCTTCGCCCTAGCTAAAATCTTATTATTCAGTTATTTATTATGCCGGCCCCCCCCCCCCCCCCCGCCCTATGGGACCATGAAGACGGACGCCATCTTTGCTTGGCTTAAAGGTGCACCTCCAGGACCCATAACCGTGTATGTGCTCATCCTAAACCTGTTGCAGTCAGTTACCCTCCAATCTTCCGATTAAGTCAGAGCGCATTTCCCTTTGTAGCTAAACCAGGAGACTGTGTCCCTCCCTCCAACGTCGCCCCACTCCGCTGGGGGAGGAGTTGTCATAGGGGGCGGATGGGGAGTAAGGAAAGGAGGGTGTAGGAGGCCGGGAGGCAGAGCAGAGACCGGGTAAGCGAGGGCTTCCGGCTTTGAGGAGCTGCCCCCGGCCTGCCCCGGGTGAGAGGGGTTTCCAGCTGCTGTGGGAGGCCTGAGTCAGTGAGAGTCCTGGTAAGATGAGGTTTAGCCGCTGTCTTGCAAACCTGCCTGTTCCTGGGGCGCCGGTGGGCAGATGAAACGTAAAAACCCTTTTCCTCTGCAGAACGGCCTCCACCAGAACCCGGGGCTGTGCCCCGATTCAGAAGACACGTCTGGAAGCAAAGCAGGCCAGAGCCCGTTAGGTGCTTTGCCCCGTGCAGTGGTTGAAACTACAAAGACGCCCTGGTAGACTTAAGTGAGGGGTTGGTTAGGCACAGTCGTCCTGTTGAAGACCTACTGAGTGCCAGGCTGTTCACGACTCACACACACACACACATGCAGCCACGTGTACGTGAAAGACGCACACGAACACCGGGGCACAAATAGCTTTTTATTGACGGATAGCATTTGCAAATGCTATTCCAAAAAGGGTTTGCTGCGTCTTGCGCAAAAGACGCCTGTAGCACGAGTAACAAAACGGGAACAAGATCAGGCAAGAGTCCCTAGCGGCGAGAAGGGTCTCTGGGCCAAGCACGTGCCCAGTCTTCTAGACCAGCATCTCCGTGATCACAAAGGTTGTTTTTTAAAGGAAGCAGCGGGGAGGGGACGTGAACCCTGGGGTCTGAAAAGCCTGGTTGAGCTCCAAGCTCCCCAACTCGCCTGTATATAAAAGGACCCCATGTGTTTTAGCATTCTTACCTTTAAACCAGGATTGCTTTCACTCCCTCTGAGCTTGACAGGACGGATGGGACAGGTTTACAATAGTTGCAAGCTTTTTTTCATCCAGTTTTCTGTCTATTTAAAACATTTGGCTCTTTAAAAAAATTTTTTTTAATTTTATTTAGGGAAAAGAGAGAGCAGGGGAGAGGGGCAAAAGGAGAGAGAAAGGGAGAGAGTCCTAAGCAGGCTCCACACTCAGTGGGCAGAGCCTGACTCGGGGCTCAATCCCACAACCCTGGGATCCTGACCTGAGCCTAAATCAAGAGGCAGACGCTCAACCGACTGAGCCACTCAGGTTCCCCGAACTCCTGACAGTGTTAAAGCATCATCAGATAGGGGCGCCTGGGTGGCGCAGTCGGATAAGCGTCCGACTTCAGCCGGGTCATGATCTCGCGGTCCGTGAGTTCGAGCCCCGCGTCGGGCTCTGGGCTGATGGCTCGGAGCCTGGAGCCTGTTTCCGATTCTGTGTCTCCCTCTCTCTCTGCCCCTCCCCCATTCATGCTCTGTCTCTCTCTGTCCCAAAAATAAATAAATTTAAAAAAAAAACGTTGAAAAAAAATTTTTTTTAAAAAAAGCATCATCAGATATTTATTGAAGTACTACGTGCGGGTTTCTTTTTTTTTTTTTTTTTCATGTTTATTTTTGAGAGAGAAAGGGAAAGAGTGCGAGTGTGGGGTGGTCAGGGAAATTCTGAAGCAGGCTCCGGGCTCTGAGATGCCAGCACAGAGCACGATGCAGGGCTTGAACTCCCCAGGCACCCACGCCAGAAAATTGGCAACTGCGCCGACCTCTTTCTTTCTTCACGTGCAGCCAACCAAAGCCCCAAGTTCTGCAGATTCTGGAACTCCTTGGTATGCATATGTTTCGCTTCCTAGTTTCCCCACATTGTGTTAGAACAGCTTAAGAGCTGATTCAAGAGGTACTTTTATATGATTCAGGAATTTTGCCTCCTCGACAAAAATCAGACAAACGGGTGGCATCATTGCTAAGACGGTGAGCGTGGAGGACAGAATGACCCTTGTTGTAATCCCAGCCCGGCCACCGAGTAATAGTGGGACATTAGCCACCTTCCTTGGCATCTCTGGGTCTCAGTTTCCTCATCTCGACAGCAAGGCTGATAGGGACCTCACACCCCCATGGCACGTATTCTGTGCTGGACATGGTCCAAGTGCTACATGTGGATTAACCCCTCTCACCCCTCACAGCAGGTGTCTGAGATAGGAACTATGATCAGTCGAGTTCACGGGTAGGTAAACTGAGGCTGCAGACGTGAGGCTGCCTGAGCCCATTCAGCTAGTCAGTGACAGAGCTGGCTTCCAGCCCAGATGCTCTGGCGTCCTTGCTCTTAACCACCTGAGGAGCTTTGCGTTCAGGGGCTGGTAAGAGGATTCCGATCAGGCACAGCGCCTGGTACATGAAAATGCTTGGTAACGAACATGCCCCAGAAAATGGGTTTATGGTCTCACGAGGAACGCAGGGTTTCGGTGGTTACCGTTTCCCCAAGGGTGGAGATTCTTACTAGTTTCACCTCTTGATCGTGTTCTTTGGGAAACTACGGCTGATAAATTGTTGCACATCCCCGACCAGGGTCTGAGATTTGGTTACTGCACCTGCTCTGCCGTCTCCGGTGGTGATCAAGCCTGTCTTTTTTTTGGGGGGGGGGGGGGGTAATTAACTGTACCATATGGATTCAGCTGACCTGGACTCTTTCCTCCCCGCTGAGCTTGGGGAAGCCTGCGTCACTTGCCCCCCGTGTTCCTCGAGGATAAGCAATAAATACAATGTTGTGGATGAGCATGTCAAGTATTTTGGCGGTTCGCGGCTTCGTGTTTGGGTCCATCCGCTTCCTTATTGACTCATTCAAGAAATGTTAGCCGAGCGCCAACTCCTTGCTGGGGACTATTGCCCTGTCCTTCCCATGGTCCCTAACGGTCCCCTTGATCTCTGTGTTTAGCTGTCCTGGAAGATGCTATTGGAACTTTGTTAGGTACCCCTTCTCTGATACCCGGAAGACGCAGGAAGCTCTCCTCTTCGTGAGATGCATCCCGATGGCATGTTACAATTATTTGTTGCAGATCATGCTTCTCCCAGTTTGGCTTTCTGGTTTAAATTCCTAGATCCTGTCTTCGCTCTGCCAGCGCAGCAAAGAGACTCCCCCTTGCTCCTCCTTTGTGATTTGGAGTGGAAGCCCGCAATGTACTTTATGAAGGACACGGGATAATAACACCATCGCTGATAATGCTAAAGATAGCTTTTAATGAATCTTGTTTCTGGGTATTATTGGAAGCATTTGCGCTGGCGAGAGAGACCTTTTCAAGCTCCGAGAATTTCACATTTGCAGACTTCTACAGCGCTGGGAGGGTTGTTTAGTCCTGGCTTAAAAAAAAAACCATCTCCTGGGGTGCCTGGGTGGCGCAGTCGGTTGAGCGTCCGACTTCAGCCAGGTCACGATCTCGCGGTCCGTGAGTTCGAGCCTCGCGTCGGGCTCTGAGCTGATGGCTCAGAGCCTGGAGCCTGTTTCCGATTCTGTGTCTCCCTCTCTCTCTGCCCCTCCTCCGTTCATGCTCTGTCTCTCTCTGTCCCAAAAATAAATAAATGTTGGAAAAAAAAAACAAACATCTCCTTTGACAAGAGCTGGTCTAATTTGTTAAACTGGTTGCTTTTGTCTTTCTGGTTTTATGATTTAAAAAAAAAAAAAAAGTCTGTATACTTTCCTGGATGCAAAACTCGCCGAGGTGCATTTCATTTTCTTTTTTCTTCTTCTTCTTTTTCTCTCCCCCCCCTCCCCCACCTTCCTTGGCTGTTGACAGCCTGTGCTGCTGAGTGCAGAAATGAAGGCTGCTTTCTTATTAGAATGCACAGAGCCTCCGAGGTAGGCATTGGAGTTTTGCTGGTGCACTGTCTCACTCGCAGAGGATTCTGGTGAGATGGGTGTGGCTTGCCTACTGCAATGATCCTTACTGAGACCATTCGGAAGGTGCCCTCTGCTCCCTGGTGCCCAGCGGGTACCAGCTGCTCTGACATAGGGACTCCGTGAATGGAGAAATATCGTGCCCCCTTTTGTAGATGAAGACACAGTCTTGCTTATTATTTTATTCACTTATTCAATAGATGTTTGTTGAGGGCCTACCGTATGCTGGGCGTCATTCTAGGCTCTGGCAATACAACAATGAACAAAACAGACAGCAATCCCTGCCCATGAAAAACATGTTTTTAATGTTTATTTATTTTTGAGAGACAGAGACAGAGAGACAGAGAGAGAGCATGAGCAGGGGAGGGGCAGAGAGAGAGAAAGAGGGAGACACAGAATCCGAAGCAGGCTCCAGGCTCTGAGCTGTCAACACAGAGCCCGATGCGGGGCTCAAACTCACGGACCGCGAGATCATGACCTGAGCTGACCGATGGAGCCACCCAGGCGGCCCTAGGAGGAGCTTAGCGTTTAGTGGAGGGAGGGCAGAATCCAAATGATTAGTACGTATTATATCTGATAGTGATGAGGGTTATGGAAAAAAACTGAAAGCAGAAAAGTACGGGGGCAGATACGGGGGGTTGCAATTTTATGGAGAATGGTTAAGGAAAGCCTCACTAAAACAAAAGCATTTAGGGGCGCCTGAGTGGCTCAGTTGGTTAAGCGTCCGGCTTTGGCTCGGGTCATGACCTTGTGGTCCGTGAGTTCGAGCCCCGCCTTGGGCTCTGTGCTGACAGCTCAGAGCCTGGAGCCTGCTTCCGATTCTGTGTCTCCCTCTCTCTCTCTCTCTGCCCCTCCCCCGCTTACACTCCGTGTCTCTCTCTCCCTCAAAAATAAACATTAAAACAAGAGCATTTGAACAGACTTGAGGGAAATGAGAGTTGGCCTTATTTCTAGGCAAAGGAATCCTTAACTGCAAAGGCCCTGGGGCCAGCATGCTTGGCATGCTGTAGAGCAACAAGTCCAGAGGGGCTGGAGCCAGGTGAGCAAGGAAAGTGCCGCGTGATGAGGTCGGGGACTTGATCCAGGTCATACAGGGCTTTGGAGGCCACAGTAAAGATTTGGGCTTTTATGTTGAGAGAGGCAGCGGGGCATTGGCAGGTTTTAACAGAGAAGTGCTATGACTTGACCCACACAGGTTGCAACCGGGATTCAGGTCTTTCTACTCTAAAGCCGGCATTTTCCCAGGTGCTGATGCTGTTTCTTTCTCTTATATTTCAGTATAATGTTTTGGGTCTATACCTGTGTATCAGGCTGAAGCCTGATCTTTGGAGTAACCACCTAGTTCTTCCATGATATAAGAACTCAGCGAAGACTCATGGAATAGACTGATTTCTGTACCTAGGGGGGAAAAGAAGGAATAGCTTTATTAAGAAGAGATTTAAAAAAAACTTTATTATTTATATATATTTATATATATTTATATTATATATATTTGTATATATTATGTATATTTATATATTATATAATATATATTAATATATAGTTAAATATATATTATATGTAATATATAGTAATATATATTTATATATTATATATTATATATTTATATATATTATATATTATATATTTATATATATTATATATATTATATATTTATATATATTATATATTTATATATATAACAGCTTTTTTCCTTTCTATACATTTTCTTGAAGTATTTTTTACCTGCAGGTGAAATTCAGGTAAATAATCATGCCAGAGTAATCATTCTGTATTTGTGTTTTAAAATTTAATATTGGAACATAAACGTTTCCCCACATTTCTGTAGATCTTCGGTACTGAGCTTTTAAAGAGCTCATTAGTAGGACTTTATCAGGATGCGCCATTATTTATTTTACTAGTTCAATATTGTGGCCACTTAAAAGCCTTCCAGGTCTGTTTATTTTGTTTGTTTTGGCCATATAGATAATGCAGCAGTGGACATCTTTGTGCGTGCAGCTTTTGACATTTTTTAATGTTCATTTATTTTTTTAGAGAGAGAGAGTGAGAGAGCGCACATGCACACAAGCAGGGGAGGGGCAGAGAGAGAGAGGGAGACTGAGGATCGCTGACAGCAAAGAGTCCTGTACGGGGCTCGAACTCCCGAACCGCAAGATCATGACCTGAACCAAAGTCAGACGCTTAACAGCTAAGTGACTGAGCCCCCCAGGCGCCCCCAGCTTTTGACTTTAATGCTTCGTTCCCCAGATCGACATTCCCAAAATCGAGACTCTTGGGTGGAAGTGTGCCAACACCTGTAGAGTTACCGGTCACCATCGTTCATGGTTCATCGTTCATCGTTCATGGTTTTTCCTGGTGATGACGGCAGTTGTCGGGAGGTGTGTGGATCCCAGTTTGACTTCCCAGGTCAGGCAAGTGAGATCGTCTTGCCTCCAGCCACGTCCTAGGAAGAGCGCTAAGCCTCAAGGATATAGAACCCAGTGTTTCAGAACCTTGCAGACAGCCATGTGGGTGTGTCCCCTGAAAGTGGAGAATGTCAGGCTCTGCTCCACCCCAGTAGGAGGAAAATGTATCCTTTGCCCAACGTCTATTGTTGGCCTGTGTTCTCGTGTGTATTTCAGGAGAGGAGAGCAAGCCACAGAGAGATCAGTAACTTGCCCCCTCCCCCCGCCCCGGTTCCAGTTAACGGCAAGGACGAGGCAGATTCGAGCCGGGTCCTCAGACTTTGTCCTCCACACCACCCTGCAGCCCACGGTGAGGCGTTGTCTCGCCCCTCAAGGAGCTGGATGCGTGTCAGTGTAGTATCTGCACAATTTTATGACAGGTTATGATATAGACATGTTACTGGATCAGAGGCAGCACCCAAGAGAGAATAATTAAATCTCTCACGGTGGGTCAGAAAAGACTTCACAAGGGGCTCCCGGGTGGCTCAGCCAGTTGAGCGTCCAAATCTTGATTTCGCTCAAGTCACAAGCTCACGGTTCATAGGATCAAGTCCTGAGTCCGGCTCTGTGCTGAGAGTGAGGAGCCTGCTTGGGATTCTCTCTCTCCTTCTCTCTCTCTCTCTCTCTCTGCACCACCCCCCGAAAATAAATAAATAAACTTTTTTAAAAAGAAAAGATTTCACCCACAAAAAAGGTGACACGGGAGGACAGGAATTTTTCCAGAGAGAGAAAATGCGAGAAAGCATTTCAGAAAAGAGAACACAGGGTGCAAAATCCCAGAGGCAGAGGATAACATGACATACACGGAAAAGCCCAGAAATGTGGCAAGGAGGCATGGTGCAGGCAAGGGGTCGGAAGCTCAGGCCGGTGGCCAGAGAGGGACCCACCAGAGCAGATGTCATAATGGGTGGTTTGCCTTCGATATTGTAAGTCCGTTATTCTCAGTCTTGGCCCCACCTCAGGGTCGCCTGGGCAGGTTTTAGTTTTATATTTTGCGGTTTGTCTTTAAATATGAATTCTAGTCCAGCCGGATTAGTATCTATGCATGAGGGGCCTGGGGTGAATGCATGTGATGTCAAGGTTGAAAACTATGATGATAAGAGACATTCGCATGTTGTCAAATACAGAATCAAGTCCATACCCTTTATAAGACATATGGGAACAGGAAGGAGTATCAGAAGGAGATCAGGGATACAACCCCTCCAGGGTCAAGGTGAGGGTGTATTGTGGGGCATGGGGAGATGTACAACCAGACATTAAAGTGTTCTAGGACACGATCATGAGGAGCCTTGGGAAGTCTCTGTGCCTCGAGATCTTATTTGAGGGTGATTTAATCGTCAACCTTCGGACAATTAAATAAAATTCTCTGATGATGGGACCCAAGCATCAATATTGTTTAAAGTCCCCGGGCGATCTCATAAAGTCCCCGGGTGATCTCAGTGTGTAGCCAGGTTTGAGCTCTCGTGTTTTAGAACCTTGTAGACCAACAACATCAGTACATCCTGAGCACTTGCTGGAAATGGAGAATTTCAGCCTCCACCCCAGACCTTCCAAATCAGAATCCGTTCTGCAACAAGATTCCTAGGTCATTTGTGTGCACATTAATAATCGATCACATTCTGTGTCTCCCTCTCTCTCTGCCCCTTCCCTGCTCATGTTCTGTCTCTCTCTGTCTCAAAAATAAATAAACATTAAAAAAAATTTTTTTTTAAATTGAGAAGCAGGGACACCTGGGTGGCTCAGTCAGTTGAGCGTCCAACCCTTGATTTCAGCATGATTCCGGGGTCGTGGGATAGAGCCCTACGTTGGGCTCTGTGCTGAGTGCAGAGCCTGCTTGAGATTCTACCTCTCCTCTCTCTCTCTCTCTCTGCCCCTCTCCTTTGCTTGTACTCTGTGTCTAAAAAAAAAAAAAAATTTGAGAAGCACTATCCTAGAGATATTTTTTTTAATTTTTTTTAATG
>NW_024412627.1:1083967-1224862 GCF_014898765.1 Herpailurus yagouaroundi
AATATATATTTATATATATTATATGTAATATATATTTATATATTATATATTATATATTTATATATATTATATATTATATATTTATATATATTATATATATTATATATTTATATATATTATATATTTATATATATAACAGCTTTTTTCCTTTCTATACATTTTCTTGAAGTATTTTTTACCTGCAGGTGAAATTCAGGTAAATAATCATGCCAGAGTAATCATTCTGTATTTGTGTTTTAAAATTTAATATTGGAACATAAACGTTTCCCCACATTTCTGTAGATCTTCGGTACTGAGCTTTTAAAGAGCTCATTAGTAGGACTTTATCAGGATGCGCCATTATTTATTTTACTAGTTCGATATTGTGGCCACTTAAAAGCCTTCCAGGTCTGTTTATTTTGTTTGTTTTGGCCATATAGATAATGCAGCAGTGGACATCTTTGTGCGTGCAGCTTTTGACATTTTTTAATGTTCATTTATTTTTTTAGAGAGAGAGAGTGAGAGAGCGCACATGCACACAAGCAGGGGAGGGGCAGAGAGAGAGAGGGAGACTGAGGATCGCTGACAGCAAAGAGTCCTGTACGGGGCTCGAACTCCCGAACCGCAAGATCATGACCTGAACCAAAGTCAGACGCTTAACAGCTAAGTGACTGAGCCCCCCAGGCGCCCCCAGCTTTTGACTTTAATGCTTCGTTCCCCAGATCGACATTCCCAAAATCGAGACTCTTGGGTGGAAGTGTGCCAACACCTGTAGAGTTACCGGTCACCATCGTTCATGGTTCATCGTTCATCGTTCATGGTTTTTCCTGGTGATGACGGCAGTTGTCGGGAGGTGTGTGGATCCCAGTTTGACTTCCCAGGTCAGGCAAGTGAGATCGTCTTGCCTCCAGCCACGTCCTAGGAAGAGCGCTAAGCCTCAAGGATATAGAACCCAGTGTTTCAGAACCTTGCAGACAGCCATGTGGGTGTGTCCCCTGAAAGTGGAGAATGTCAGGCTCTGCTCCACCCCAGTAGGAGGAAAATGTATCCTTTGCCCAACGTCTATTGTTGGCCTGTGTTCTCGTGTGTATTTCAGGAGAGGAGAGCAAGCCACAGAGAGATCAGTAACTTGCCCCCTCCCCCCGCCCCGGTTCCAGTTAACGGCAAGGACGAGGCAGATTCGAGCCGGGTCCTCAGACTTTGTCCTCCACACCACCCTGCAGCCCACGGTGAGGCGTTGTCTCGCCCCTCAAGGAGCTGGATGCGTGTCAGTGTAATATCTGCACAATTTTATGACAGGTTATGATATAGACATGTTACTGGATCAGAGGCAGCACCCAAGAGAGAATAATTAAATCTCTCGCGGTGGGTCAGAAAAGACTTCACGAGGGGCTCCCGGGTGGCTCAGCCAGTTAAGCGTCCAAATCTTGATTTCGCTCAAGTCACAAGCTCACGGTTCATAGGATCAAGTCCTGAATCCGGCTCTGTGCTGAGAGTGAGGAGCCTGCTTGGGATTCTCTCTCTCCTTCTCTCTCTCTCTCTGCACCACCCCCCGAAAATAAATAAATAAACTTTTTTAAAAAGAAGAGATTTCACCCACAAAAAAGGTGACACGGGAGGACAGGAATTTTTCCAGAGAGAGAAAATGCGAGAAAGCATTTCAGAAAAGAGAACACAGGGTGCAAAATCCCAGAGGCAGAGGATAACATGACATACACGGAAAAGCCCAGAAATGTGGCGAGGAGGCATGGTGCAGGCAAGGGGTCGGAAGCTCAGGCCGGTAGCCAGAGAGGGACCCACCAGAGCAGATGTCATAATGGGTGGTTTGCCTTCGATGTTGTAAATCCGTTATTCTCAGTCTTGGCCCCACCTCAGGGTCGCCTGGGCAGGTTTTAGTTTTATATTTTGCGGTTTGCCTTTAAATATGAATTCTAGTCCAGCCGGATTAGAATCTATGCATGAGGGGCCTGGGGTGAATGCATGTGATGTCAAGGTTGAAAACTATGATGATAAGAGACATTCGCATGTTGTCAAATACAGAATCAAGTCCATACCCTTTATAAGACATATGGGAACAGGAAGGAGTATCAGAAGGAGATCAGGGATACAACCCCTCCAGGGTCAAGGTGAGGGTGTATTGTGGGGCATGGGGAGATGTACAACCAGACATTAAAGTGTTCTAGGACATGATCATGAGGAGCCTTGGGAAGTCTCTGTGCCTCGAGATCTTATTTGAGGGTGATTTAATCGTCAACCTTCGGACAATTAAATAAAATTCTCTGATGATGGGACCCAAGCATCAATATTGTTTAAAGTCCCCGGGCGATCTCATAAAGTCCCCGGGTGATCTCAGTGTGTAGCCAGGTTTGAGCTCTCGTGTTTTAAAACCTTGTAGACCAACAACATCAGTACATCCTGAGCGCTTGCTGGAAATGGAGAATTTCAGCCTCCACCCCAGACCTTCCAAATCAGAATCCGTTCTGCAACAAGATTCCTAGGTCATTTGTGTGCACATTAATAATCGATCACATTCTGTGTCTCCCTCTCTCTCTGCCCCTTCCCTGCTCATGTTCTGTCTCTCTCTGTCTCAAAAATAAATAAACATTAAAAAAAAATTTTTTTTAAATTGAGAAGCAGGGACACCTGGGTGGCTCAGTCAGTTGAGCGTCCAACCCTTGATTTCAGCATGATTCCGGGGTCGTGGGATAGAGCCCTACGTTGGGCTCTGTGCTGAGTGCGGAGCCTGCTTGAGATTCTACCTCTCCTCTCTCTCTCTCTCTCTGCCCCTCTCCTTTGCTTGTACTCTGTGTCTAAAAAAAAAAAAAATTTTGAGAAGCACTATCCTAGAGATATTTTTTTTAATTTTTTTTAATGTTTATTTATTTTTGAGACAGAGAGAGACAGAGCATGAACGGGGGAGGGGCAGAGTGAGAGAGGGAGACACAGAATCGGAAGCAGGCTCCAGGCTCCGAGCCATCAGCCCAGAGCCTGACGCGGGGCTTGAACTCACGGACCTCAAGATCGTGACCTGAGCTGAAGTCGGACGCTTAACTGACTGAGCCACCCAGGCGCCCCCTACTACAGATATTTTTAAAAGCACTATCATAATTTTTGATAATTGCATAATTATCATGAGATTGCATAATTTTTGCAAAAACGAACTATACTTTAGGTACGTAATAATATGCCAAATTCCCCACGATTTGCAGTTGAACGATGCATGTTGTGTATGACTCCTTATATATTTCTCTGACCTTGCTTAGGCTGGATGAAACTGTAGGGGTCACAGTGGCCCATACCCGTAGACGATTGCATGCAGGTGGCCTGTTAAAGGGATTCCAGTTGTGCGTGAGCTGGCCTGGTTTTGCTTCTCTTCAGATTTTCTCCAGATGGGGGCGCTATAGGCATTTTCAACGGCTTGCTTCCGGCTGGAGCAGAATTAACATCCTTTGAGCACCGGCACTCAATATCGTAGCACGCACAGGTCAGGTGACATCAAAATGGCTTTTTCCCCCCCCCCCGCCCCCTGGGGCCGAGGCCCCCCAGGGGGTCAAGAACCCCGTACGTCAAAGAGAAGACTGGGTTTTCGCATCTAAATCTTCTGCAGGTCATTTTGTAGCTGAGTAGATCCACCTGGCGTGTGTGTCGAGGGCCTGAGGCAGTAATAACACGTGCCTCGGCCGGAAGAAGTCTGTGCATTTGTGTGCGTGTGCGTTGCGTGTGAGCAGGTGTGCACATCTATCACTGTACGTGTGTGTGTGTGTCTTTGTAGCTCTGAGCTTGGCCCAGACGGCGGGGTCACACGAAGGATCCCATGCGGGAGACCACTGTCCACGTGAAGCCGCCCTGCACCTTCGTCATCCTCATTTCTGCCCACGGTCTCAGCCCGGGACCAGCACACCCAGCATGTGCACACGCCCAGACACACGCACACAACCCGTCCCCCCACCCCGAGGCATGCTCTTCAGAGGCAACCCCGGTGGGACAGGAACTACAGATTCCATATAACAACCCTGAAAGGGAAGCTTGGGTCCAGTGTGCCAGGGGCGACCTTGAACGTGTTGCTTCTAATCCCCGGTTTGGAAAACGGGAAGGGTTTTCGCTGCCGGGATGGGACAAAGGGAGGCGCCAAACAGCAAAGAAAAGACCCTTCTCCTGGGCTCCTGACCAAGCAAACCTCCCCAGGAAAGGAGAACTCTCCTTCCTCCCCCTGCGCCCAGCCCTGCTCCCTCCACCTTCCCCAATCATTTCAGTTTCACCTTGTGTCACTTCTAACATCTGAACTCGCGCCTTGGCCTTGGGAAGCCCGGATGAGTCTTGCCTGCTGCTTCCGGCTCTGCACTGAGCAAGTACTCGTGTCCTCTGAAGATGGGTGTGCTGGCAGGGCACTTCTCGATGTTTCTTTCACAAGAAGCTTCAAGTGTCCAGTTATCGTTGCATTCTGATCATTCACAGGCTCCGAAACAAGAACCAGCCTCCCTATCTTTTACAGGGAGCCTCAAAATAACATGCGCCCAGTAAGAGAGAAAGTCAAATAAACACCATTCACACACAAACACTCAGATTCACTTACGAGCCGGGGCAAGGAAGCACATAGAGGCTTTTCTGAAATGCCTTCTCTCTGCCGCACCAACGCAAGGACACGCCTAGAACCCCCCGGGGCACAAACGTCGACAGAGGCCTGGATACTGTGGCGACACACGTATGCAAACAGACATGGTCAGACCCAGGCACACGCCCCGCTGTGGACCCATCCACTTCCCCGGGGAACCCGGGTTTTAGCCTGAACAACGCAAGCCACAGAGGACGTGCAGGATGGCCAGTCCGCTGGGGAGTGTGGACGAGAACGGTCTCAAACGGTCCCCTAGAATGACTCGTGGTTTGGAAACAGAAGAAGTTACATGTCAGTCACGGTGGCAAGAAAGCAGAGCTGGGAGAAGGTTCACAACCAACACAGCGATAAGTTTTTAAACTTTCTTCCCCCCTTCCCTTTAAACGGTTATCCGTGAGCCGGGGGGTTGACCACAGGGCTGTGTTTTCCTCGAAGTCTTTGTGGTTGCTATTGGTGTTATTAATTTGTGGACACAGGGAGAGCAGAGAGGTCCTCAGCGGCGGCAGGAAGTGCCTGGTTCTTGCTGGAAAAGCCTGTCAGGGTCATTTTTCCTGCTGAAAGCTGGGGGCTGCGGTTAGCACTGGCTTCATTACACCTTCTCTCGGTTATTTATCGGGAAAGGGTCTGACAGGACTGAACTGGGGAAACGGGGGAGGGAGGGCAGAGATTCATCTGGGTAGAGAGACAAAGCGGAAGAGAGAGAAGCACAAAATGGTCTCCCGGTCCCCATTTCCAAATGCCGTCTGGGGATTTGGGGACCACCGCCCGCCTGAGAGACACCGAGCTTTGGAAAGGAAAGAAAGACAAAAACAGAAAAGCGATGGATGGCTGGGGGCGGGGGGACAATATGAGACGGAAAGAGAGACAGAGAAATGGAGAAAGGGAGACAGCAGACCCTGTGCCTGAGAATTGCTTACGAGACAAAGACGACGTGACGTGTTTGTGAAAGATCACGATGGCGGGGAGATCGTGTATGTGTGCGTGCACGGGTGTGTACGTGTGTGTGTGTGTGCACATGTACACGGGCACGTCTGCCTAAGAATAGAAGTGATGGCAGACAAACAAGGGCAGGGGAGAGGTGCAAAAAAAGGAGCATGTTCAAAGGAAGAGAGAAAGCTCTAGAAATTCTGTGCGTGGGTATGAGTGTGTCTGTGGAAGGGAGACAGAGAGATAGGGGCCGACAGAGACAGAGGGACACAGAGAGGCAGAAGCTGTTGAATGACATCGACGGAGAACCTGCATCCAGTCCTTCCTGAATCCCACGTATTCCTGAACTGACAGTTGTGTGAGCCAATAAATCCCTTGCTTCCCCTAGAATGAGCTGGATTTTCTGTCCGCTTCCGGCTAAAATGGTCTTGCTTACTCTCTGCAAGGTTCTTTCACATAGCCATGCTTGTGCCTAAGCATTTTTTTTTAAACCTAGAATATCTTTCCTGCCCTTCCCTAACTGATGACCTCTTTTTCATCTAAGCACCAATTCAAAGGTTCTCTTTTTCAGTTAAGCTTTCCCAGCGTTCCCTCCACCCCCCCGGCAAACGACTTCCTCTTCTCCGTGCACTGGCATCTTACGTAAACCTTGGGGAAAACACGGATAGCATCGTGGGATAGAAATTGGTGTCCGTGTCTCCCACGTTAGACTGGGGCCAAAGTTAATTTCCTTTGCTTCCCCTGCTCCCTCAGCTAGTGTGGCATCTGTGGCTTTTGAGCACACGTACCTCCCTCTTCCTCCCTCTTCCTCCTCTTTTTCCTCTCCTGGATGATTTCACCCGAAGCACAGAGTCTTACGAGAGTCACCAGAGAAGAAGTGGGTTCAGAAAATGTTAACAGTCCCCGACATCACAGAGGATAGCTTAGGGGGCTAACTGGGGTCCTGGTTTACCACAAGGAGCACACAGATGAGAAGTTGTGCGTCCCTGAAGGCCCATGAGAAACAAAGATCTATAGGAAATGCCAACTTGAACTTTAATGAAGCCCCGATTGGCAAACATTAAACCCAGCGCTGGTCCTGTGAGGAGCTGAGACTTGAAGGCTGAGTCCTCTAGCTCCTGAATCATTTTCTAGGGCAAGCCTCCATACTCAGACACGTCCAGGCAGGTTCACGGCCCAAATTTCTTGCTCCAATATTTCCCGCTACTTCGTTTTGGATTCGAATTTTGTCCCTCGTGTATTATGCTTTTTAGGACGTGTAATCCATCTAGGCTTTGGGCTGGAGCTGTTAATGTGAACCGTGGCTATTTCCCTTTCAGGACCTCCGACTTGGTCAGTGCCCAACGTGGCCCCCACGCCACATCCCTGCCTTCCTAGCTTGGAGGTAGAACAGAGCAGCCGCTGCCCCCGATGGCCATTGTGCATCTTGTCGATCTCCCCCTTCTAAGGTAGATTTGGGATTTGAGCCGAAAGGTCATCACTGAATCGGCATAAGCAAGAGTACGGTTAACAACACCCGTCTGCCTCAGTGGTTCTGAAGGACCACGTATGAGTATGAGTTGAAGTTGAAAGGGACACTCACTACATGAACAAAAACCAGAGGAAGCTAATCGGTACGGAGAAATGGCCACCATGGGGGACCGAGGGGCTTCTGTTTCAACAGCTCCTTTTCTGTAACGCCTGATCTACTTTGGTTCCCACCACGATTCCCATGAACCCACCAAGCAACCGTCCAATAAAATACAAGTCCCCATGCTGTCAGCACAGAGCCCGACACGGGGCTCAAACCCGTGAACCGTGAGACCCTGACCTGAGCCCAAGCCGGACGCTTACCCGACTGAGCCACCCGGGCACCCCTGTTTCTGGTCTTTAAAACCAAAAGAACCAGGGCGAAAACTGCAAGCCAATGATAGCCACAGCGGTTACTCTTCAATCGAGAAGATAATGGTGACGATGGCGGCACGGAGGGTGGGAAGGGGGTGATCTTGGGGACTGGTAGGGACCTATAGCATCTAGAGGAGATGATCAGTTTGCCAAGGCCGACTCTGGATTTTCTTCGGCGTTGTTGACACACCGTGTCCAAAGGGTCCAAGGGTCCCCGTCATCATTCTGAAACGGTGACAAGACCCCATAGTGAAGGAGCGGAGATGTAGGGGTCAGGAAAACCATTAGGTTAAAAACCCCAGAAAAATCTTCCCAGAGCATGTTTCCAGTCCTGAAGGGGGTCGTAAATGGGAGGCAGTTCAGGGCAGGAGATGTCTAGTTACCAGGATGTTAGAATTCACCATGGCGGGAGGAGATGGACAGCAAGACAGATCAAGATAGAATGTTGGATCTTACAGTGTGAGCCAAAAGAGTTGAAGGAGGGAGAGGTAGGTACGACACGACCCTCGGTTATTAGGAGGCCACTGAGTTGTCTTGGACAGCCTAGAAATACTAGGCCAACATTGGCCCTGAAGGAGGTTGTAGCAGCAACGTAAGAGATGGTTCCGGAGTCGCCCGGTTCCAGAGTTTGGTTGGGTGAACTGAACCCTAAGACTCCCCTATCCAGGGATGAACTTGCCATTAGAGCAAATGAAGAGGCAGGGAGGCGTCCATGCGTAGTCAGGCTGACCAGACAAGGTCTTAAAACTTCATAAGCGACAGAAACTAGAGCTCTACGTGGCTTGGCATGCCTTGCCCTTCCTTTCTGGAAGATTCTAACAATTCTACAAGAGCCTCTGCTTTCTGTGATTAAAAAGCGAGCTATCAGAGTGACAATGCAGTCAACAATGCCCATCTGCCGCCAGGCCCTGCCCTTTCCCATCTGGAAGACAGCATTTTTGAGCCCAGAATGCAGTCGGATAGATTTGTTTAACTTGCCGAACCTCGGTTCATGGGATTGTGCGTTTGAATTTTATAATATGGAAAATTAATTTCTTAAGTTATTAGGGCAGAAAATTCAATAGGATTAATTCTCCTCGTTCAAAAATAATCAGAGGTCACCATGGCAACGCACATCAGTGGAGCAGTACACAATGAATGAATCATTTCCCTGTGTTTGGCTGTTTATTCAGGGCCTCTCCCCTCTCTGCCCTGGTGGCATTTGTAAGGGTGGGTGAATCCCCAGGGTCTCTGCCACTAAGGAGCACGGGTCAGGGTGGTTGTATCCGAGATCCGCCCAGGTAGAAGGGCAAGTCTGGCCTGGAAGCAGTTTCCTTTGGCTTATGTCCTCATCCCCAAGGAATTAAAGGGTGAGGTTTGGAGAACATACCAGCTCTTTCTCCAAATTCACGAGCAGGCTGTGGAAATAAAACCAGCAATGGCAAGGATTCAGGTCATTTACTGGATGCCAAATGCAACTCCTTGGAAATTGGAGAAAAACAGGCTTCTAACTTTACTAAGAGGGATTTGCAAGGTCGAATGGTTCTGGCTGGCTGATGTGAGAAGGCCAAGGGATGCTGATCCCCTTTCCCGTTCGGTTTTGCCTGGATTGAGCAGAGACAGGGGAGGATTTCTCTGGATCCCAAGTTCCATGTTGAAGAAGGGCGGTGTAGCTGCATTAGGGACAGCTTTGCCTCTACAGTTAGCCAGTCTGGGTCGGCGTGCCAGTCCCACCACTTTCTAACCTTGGGAAATGGATTTCTCTGATGCTTGGCCTGGTCACCCGTAAACAGGGGTGTGCGTGCACGAGTGCACAGAGGATGAGGTCATTGTACAGATCCCACGAGATGATGGATGTGAGACCCTTAGCGTGGTGTCAGGCACATGGTAAGCATCTGCTTCTCCTTCGGATGGGAGTGTGAACTGAGGGGAATACATATGGATTTCTCAAACTCTTGATTGAAACGGTAGGAATGATCCAGAAGAGGCAACGGGAGAGAGGAAGGGTGGTTCCTACCTTTTGCCCCAGCTGTCATTTACATCTAAGTTGGAGAATGCAGGCACACCCTTACAGCACTCTCAGGAAATATGGCTTAGTTTGTTACTCACATCTCGAAATAAATAAATAAAGAGACCCTGAGATTCTGGGTATCTCCAAACACACCGCGAGTCGTTAGAGGGAAGGTTCTCCCAGAGCACACACGGATAGGCTGAGCTCCGGATGAGGAAGGACATCCCTCCACTGCCCTTGTCCCTTGTCCTGCCTGACTTGGAGTCTCATTTTGGTTCTGTGAGTAGGGCCTTCAAGGGGATTTGGAGCACGTGGAGAGAACAATCCGAATGCATATCAAAGGAAGAGTGGTAGAAGGTCCTGGAACGAAATCAATCAGACAATCGATTGATATAATTGAGTCTTTTTTTTTTTTTTTTTTTTAATGGCTCAAAGAATTGTCATGGAGCAAATGTGACCTACAAGGGGAGGGAAATTTTAGGCTTTGCTCCCCTTGACTGCCTTGACTCTGCGTACCTTCTTCCTGGTTCCATATCCCGGCCCAATGCAGCAGAAGTTGATATCCCGACCTGCCTCTGGGGCCTGGTAGGTGGGTTCAGCGCGTTGTAGCAGATACAGCTTATCTATGATGCTGTGGCTTTCCTTGATCCCTCTTTTCGTCCAAATGTGTAAGCTAAGTCAAGGACCCCCTTGGAACCCTGCCCTTTTGTCCTTCTGACTCAGCATCCAGGAATGGACTGGCCGATCCAGGCCTGCTTGGGACTTGCCGTCTCGTTCACACTTAGGCTGTGTGCGACCTCTCAGGTCCTGAAAGCAAATGCAGTTCCACTGGCATGGCTCGAGTATTTAATAAGGGGATTGCTTATGGAGATGTGAGCAGGGGAGAGGAACCACCAAGAGATAACGAGGCACCAGGGAACTAGCAAAAAGGGAAACCAACACCACCCCCCACACACACACACATCAGAAGGTGCAAGGTGAGAAAAGGGTTTTATGGAGTTCAGCAAGATGTGGACCCACGGAGAAGGCGGGCACCCCAAGAGGAGCCATAGATAGGCTGGACCTCGGCAAGTATGGAAGCACCAAGGCAGGGAGAAGCAGAAGAAAATATCCCAGCCCCTTTCCTCTCCTACACTCTGGGTTTTAGTTGTAGCTGGAAGAGGGTCGGTAAAAAGAGTCTGGGTGACGGGGTCTGTAGACGCAGCCTCCTGGAGGACCAGGCATGGCTTGGAGGGCTGAAGGCTGGATGGGATGGGGCAGACACTAAGGAACCAGCAGAGAGTCTTCCAGAAGGCTGTTTTCCTAATGTTACATTTCTGGGAAGAAGGGCGTGATGGTTAATTTTGTGTGCCAACACTTAGTGGTATTGCTTAATGGCTTTCATAACAGGAAAACATTATTTCAGGCTGTGTC
This sequence comes from Herpailurus yagouaroundi, assembly GCF_014898765.1. NCBI lineage: Eukaryota > Metazoa > Chordata > Mammalia > Carnivora > Felidae > Herpailurus > Herpailurus yagouaroundi. The sequence goes on from NW_024412627.1 coordinate 1,094,773, forward strand.
TGCGAGGGTGTTTCCAGAAGAGATTAGCATTTGGATCGGTAGACTGAGTACAGAAGATCACCCTCCCCGGTGCAGGTGGGAAGCATCCCATCTGTGAAGAGCCTGAATGTAACAGAAAAGAGGAAAGGTGAATTTGCTCTCTTCGCTCGAGCTGGGACAACCATCGTCTCCTGGCCTCGGACATCAGAGCTCCCGGTTCCTGAGCCTTCTGACTCAAGACTGGGACCCCCGCCATCAGCGCCCTAATCCTTTGGACTCAGCCTTGCCTGGATCTCCAGCTTGTAGACGGCAGATCGCGGGGCTTCTCAGCCTCCGTAATCATGTGAGCCAGTTCCCGTAATAGATCTCCTCTGGCGTGTGTCTCTGCATCATGTTCTGTTTCTTTAGAGAAACTTGACTAGAGGACTTGACCTTGACGTGGCGTTGGGTTTGTAGACTCGAGGTCCCCATCAGGCCTTACACGTAAGCAGAGCGTGCCAGTTCAGACTGGAACTCTTAGGGGAACTGGTGTGGGCAAGCGTTAACAGAACGCTGTCTCGGCTGCATTTGTGCATCACTTCCCTAGCAAGTTAAAGGGGAAATGAGAAGGAGTACCGTGTGTCTATGTGGGCATTCCTGGGCCCCGTCATAAGCCACGCAGTTATCGTCAGACGTAAACCCAGCCCCAATATGGCGGTCGACAAGAACACAAGCTTTCTAGTGAGCGCTCGGCCTTTCCACTTACTACCTGTGTGATCCAGGACAAGTCAACCTCTTTCTTACTTACTTGCTTAACGTCTTTGAGCCTTAGTTTCCTTATTTGCGAGGCGGCCATCTTACCTTAACCGCACCGACCTCAGATTGCTGCTAGGAGAATAAAAGTGAGATCAGGTAGGTGATGTCTTAGGACAGTGCCTGATCCATCGTAGATGCTTGGCCAATGGTAGGTAAATTTTAGGTTGCGGGAGAGGAGAGGAGGAGGAGAAACAGGGACAGGGAAGAGGGAGAGAGAAAGAGAGAGAGAGAGAGAGAATTGGCTTGTTTCTTTACATATGGACCAAAGCATAGAAGTAGCCCAATGGATTGAAGTTACAAAAAGGCAGGTTTTAGTTTTAATGAAAGGAATTGGCTCCCAGTTCCTACCCGCTGGCTAGGAATGGAAAAGTAATGAGCTTCTTATCACTGAAGCATGTTACAGTCAAGGCAGAGCAGCCTCATTGTCAGGGTGCAACGGCAGTGGGTTTTTTTGTACTCGGGGAGAAATTGATTCAGAGAAGTTCTCGGTTCGGTTCCGCTGATACTCTTTCTGCAGAGCTTGGAGCACCAGATAGAGGCCAGATCATTCTACAAGACTGCGGGTCCTCCAGGGGACGCCATTCTCCAAAGACCCTAAATATTTCGGTCCTGGGAGAGAAAAAAAAAAAAAAAAAAAAAGGAAAAAGTCACTTCTCTCGGGGCATTTCCCCGGAGTGCTTCGAGGTGGAAACAGTCACCATCGATGACGCTGTAGTCAGAGGCCGAGGGCTTGGGAGAAAATAAAAGGACAGCACTCGCAGACAGTGGGACTCAGGGCTGTGGATGTACAAAATCACAAGGATGTACGAGGATCATTTGAGATGGCACAGAGCATTTCGCCCTGGTCTCTCCGTCAGGCTCCCTCCCGTGCACAGCCTCTCGCAGGGCTTTGTGGCTCACGTTTGCAATCCTAAGCTTCTCCAGAGGTCACTTAGGAAAGGGGGCATCAGGCATCCACCTTCTCACCCAGGAAACAGTCCAGCCAGAGGTGGGAGGGAGTTGCTCGAATTACCCGGCTGATGAGTAGAAATTTGGAGGCAGCTATGTTCTGAAAACAAGGAACGAGTGCATTGAAGGCTACAACACAAACACAGAGACAGGGCACGTGACAGAGGGTGTCTTAGGGTCTTGGGGAAGACCGGAGATGGGAAGGCCAGAGCATTGGGAGTCAAATCCCTGCCTTCCCATTGGCGGACTGTGTGATCTTTGCAAGTTTCTTAACCGTCAGTTTCCTCGGCTGTAAAATGGGTATAACAATAGTAACCCTTTCATAGGCTTGTTAAGCTATGAGCTAATACTTGCAAAGCTTTCGGAATAGTACCTCGCACAAAAATGCTGCATAAGTGATTGAGAAATAACTACAAAGAATAAGGTCCTCAGAAGGTGAAGGATGGAACTGGGAGCCATGATGAATCTTTGGAGAAGGGGAGAGACACCCACGTCAGCTGCAGCTGGCAGTTGCCATGGAGAAATTCTGGGCACAATGACACCAAACTTTGCAAGGGGTTAAAAGTAGCCAGTGGGGCGCCTGGGTGGCTCAGTCGGTTGAGCGCCCAACTTCAACTCAGGTCATGATCTCACGGTCCGTGGGTTCAAGCCCCGTGCTGGGCTCTGTGCTGACAGCTCGGAGCCTGGAGCCTGCTTCCGATTCTGTGTCTCCCTCTCTCTCTGGCCCTTCCCCTCTCGAGCTCTGTCTGTCTGTCTGTCTCTCTCTCGCTCAAAAATAAATAAACATTAAACAATTTTTTTAAAAAAGTAGCTAGAGGGGCCCCCGTTTAATAAACATTAAACAATTTTTTTTAGGGGCGCCTGGGTGGCGCAGTCGGTTAAGCGTCCGACTTCAGCCAGGTCACGATCTCACGGTCTGTGAGTTCGAGCCCCACGTCGGGCTCTGGGCTGATGGCTCGGAGCCTGGAGCCTGTTTCCGATTCTGTGTCTCCCTCTCTCTCTGCCCCTCCCCCGTTCATGCTCTGTCTCTGTCTGTCCCATAAATAAATAAAAACGTTGGAAAAAAAAATTAAAAAAAAAAAACAATTTTTTTTTAAAAGTAGCTAGAGGGGCTCAGTCGGCTAAGCATCCGGCTTTGGCTCAGGTCATGATCTTGCGGTTCATGGGTTCAAGCCCCGCATCAGGCTCTGTGCTGACAGCTTGCTCAGAGCCTGGAGCCTGCTTCCGATCCTGTGTCTCCTTCTCTCTCTGCCCCTCCCCTGCTCACGCTGTCTCTCAAAAAGAAAGAAATGTTTAAAAAAAATTGAAAAAAATAAAAGTAGCTGGAAACCCTGATTTTCCCTCTGGGACTCCAATTATAAGCAAAGGCTAGTTTTGTAGGGGCCACACAGATTTTCTTTCTATTCAAAGACCACGGAAAGTTCTTCCCTGCCTCAGGGTATTGTGAGACAGGATAATTACCACCAAGTACTCTCGCAGACATTCCCCGGGAGCTGAATGGCTTAACGTAATAAGCCTATTTCTTGGGCCGAGACTAGTGCAGCGCAGGTCATTTGAGGGTGCGGGAATAGGGACCCTCCTTCAGAGGCCGAGCTGCTGACGGAAGCTGTGCCTTCTTCAACTCCTGGCCCCCAAGGGCTGCACTGGACGGTGATAAGGGGGAGTACGGAACACTGTGGTTATGGTGGCCAGACCCGGAAATGGAGACTACCATTTCCACCCAGGTGTCCTTGGCTGGACCCGTCATGTGGCCCTGCCTCACTGCAAGGGACTAGAAACACAGTCCATGGATGTCCCCATGGAAGAGAGGAGAATGGTTAGCATTCTTTGCCACAGGGTCTTTGCACTTACCATTCTGTCCCCTAGAGCAATCTTTTCTTTTTTTTATTTTTTTTTTTTATTTTTTTTTCAACGTTTTTATTTATTTTTTTTGGGACAGAGAGAGACAGAGCATGAATGGGGGAGGGGCAGAGAGAGAGGGAGACACAGAATCGGAAACAGGCTCCAGGCTCTGAGCCATCAGCCCAGAGCCCGACGCGGGGCTCGAACTCACGGACCGCGAGATCGCGACCCGGCTGAAGTCGGACGCTCAACCGACTGCGCCACCCAGGCGCCCCGAGCAATCTTTTCTTATCATCTTTCTCTTCCACCTCCTCATTCTGCTCTGTTCCTCCTCAAAGGACCCTTCTTGACATTCCTAGTTTCAGGAGCTCCTTTCCCTTACCCTTCCCTTCTTTTTTTTTTTTACATTTTTTTTTTTTTTTTTTTTTTAGAGACACACAGAAAGAGAGAGAGAGCGCACCCTCGTGGGGGAAAGGGACAGAAAGAGAAAGAGGATCTTAAGCAAGCTCCACGCTCAGTGCAGAGCCTGACACGGGGCTTGATCCCACGACCCCGGGACCAGGACCTGAGCCGAAATCAAGAGGCCAACTCTCAACGGACCGAGCGACCCAGGCGCCCCATCCCCGCCTTCTTTACCGCTTCGGTCGGGTTCTTCAAAGCACTGAGGACACTCTGAAGGCATCGAGGGCTTGTGGTTGCTTCTTCTGCATCCCGGGGCCCTGCCTGCTCCTTCCAGTCGTGAGAGCAGGGAGGTGGTGTATCCCGTTTACCAACACCCTTGTGGGTCTACACCAGCAGGGCTGAGTTAATGGCTTCAAGTTCATTCCAATCACGGACAGCCTCACGGGAACCAGGGCCTCCCTGCTCCTGCGGCCATCACAGATTGGACAGGCCTTTACAATGCCGTCTCCCCGTTGTCCCGCGTCCCGTCCCAGCCTGGAGTCTGCGTGCTGCAGGCTGACCGTGGCGGCCCCGCCCGCTTCCCGAAGCCAGGCTTCCGGGATGCGTTTCCTCTGCTTTGCAGGATCTTTCTCGGTGTTCTCGTCTACCTACTCTGTCATTCTGGAATCTGTAGAGACGGTTTTGAAATGTTTTTTTTCTATTTCAGGTCTACTTGTTAAGCAGGAGGGAAAAATGTCAGCGGGGAAGAGCTAAGCGACGTCTGTCTGTGTGTGTGTGTGTGTGTGTGTGCACTCAGCAGCTGCATGTTGGAAAACGAGTTATAGGGATGGAGGTGGTGATGGAGAGATAAATCAATTATTTATGACTGCAAACGCGTAGGGGCCCCACGTCTCAGTGACTTCTAACTGCAGGGGTTTCCTTCTTGCTTACGCTGCATGTCGTTGGCTGAGGGCCGGTGGTGGCTTTGCCCCACGTGTCTACACAGAGCAGGTTGCGTGCTGGAAGGGCGCTCGGGGCCTGCCTTTGGCGTGGCAGAAAGAGAGCTCACGCGAGGACTCTGAAAGCCCCTGCTTGGTGCTGGGATTTGACTCCTTGCCTTCCGTTGGCCAAAATGAGTTGTGCCACCCAGCCCGCTATCTGGGCCCAGGGAGGTAGACTCTTTCCTCAACAAGATCGCACACGCTAAGTCCCAGTGGTGGAGGGGTGTGTAGGCAGGAAGACCGAATCGTTGGGAACACCAAACACAAATGTGCCCTGCTCCACGCTCTACAAAAATCTTACGGTGTCTGTGACAGTCAGGGTTGTTTTGGTTGGAACAAACAAAACCAGCTCACATGGGCTTCCTTTTGAAAGAGGCGATGTGCTTGGCCGTAGTCCATGGTTGGTTGTTCAGGTCGCACGTGTCCGAATCCATTCTGTTTCCCCGGCCTGTATTTCTTTGGGTAGAGCCATTCTCGGATAGGTTCGGTCCAGGGTGTGAGCTGTCCTATCCGGTCTTACAGTCCTGTAAAGGGGGGGGGCGCAGCCCTTCCCCCCTGAATTCTAGCCCAGGTGCCATTGTCAGGTCTCATCAGATCAACTGGTGTGGCATGAGTGGACCTAGGTTCGTCTCTGTGGGCTGGGAATAACGTATGGAGACTGGTCACACACGGATTGCGCCGGACTCCTAGGTCCTGGTGGCGGGGGGGGGGGGGGGGGGGTGGGGGGTGATCTCTCCAATCTGAATAATTTGGACTGAGGCTGGGGGGAAATGAATGGTTCCCTTCTGTAAAACCCACAAGTATACAGTGCAAGACGGGTTCCTGGGCAGTTGAAAACGACAGATTGTATCAAAGAGGCTTTTAACAAATCCATACGTCAGTATGTGTCTGAGCCAAGGAAAATATCGATGGGGATAGGAAGTCAAGACCATGGCTAAAAATAGAACACAACTGAACAGCCCATGAGGGCTAATTAGCTTGCCCTGTCGGCATTGAAACTTGGACTTGGAACTTCCCGGTGGTCACGGTATCTTGACGAAACGCACTGTCCTCACCCCCCGATTTCTGCTATCAGAGTCGCAGGATAAATGAGGTTGTGACGAGCGGGGACGTCCAAAATTCTAGGTTGTGACCCAGAGCATACCCAGTCCCCGATTCCCAACCCCCCGCATAGGTGTGTACGTGCATACGTACTTACGTTGTTACCTATGCATAGACAGATACAGTCTGTCTCGCTCTATATGCCTTTAAATATTTATTTATTTAAGTAATCTCTCTACCCAACAGGGGGGTCAGACTCCCGACACCGAGGTCAGGAGTTTCACGCTCTCCGGACTGAGCCTGCCAGGTGCCCCTACAATCTATATATTTTCAGAAATAATGTTTAACCTTCCACGCGAAGCACACTCCAACATTTTCTCCCTCGGACTGCCCAATCTGTCCTAGCCTGCCCTATCCTCGCCCATCCTATCCTATTTCATACCACTTTATTTTATTTTCTATTTCTTAATGCAACTCGCAGACCATTAACATGATTTCATTGGCCGCTACGGCGTTGCAATCCGCATTTTGAAAATCACTGACCTAGTCGTGGGAAGGAAGGGATCTGCTGCACCTCGTGAGTATCTATTGAGTGGCGGACAGTGAATGAATGAAATCAGTTCAGTCCAGCCTGTAATTATTTTGTACTCTACTATTATGTATAATTATGTGTGCCAGGTACTGGGATGCAGTTATGAACACGTTCAGCCCCCTGGCCTTGAGTCCACCTCTCATCGGGGAAGAGGGAGGTCCTGAGAGGCAGTGACAAGACGGCGTGACCCCTCTTCCACAGAGGTGAGGCAGGTGCCATGGGTGCACAGCTAAGAAGCCAGTGGCCCTTCCGGGATGGAAGGTGAGAGAGGGAACAGGGAACCCTCCACCAAGGACATCAAGGAGCCACCAGAAAAGGGATGTGAAATTCGTGCTTTTTTTAATGTTTATTTATTTTTGAGAGAGAGAGGCAGAAAGAGAGGGAGACGCAAAATCCGAAGCAGGCTCCAGGCTCCGAGCTGCCGGCACAGGGCCTGATGTGGGGCTTGAACCCACGAACCTCGGGCCCACCACCTTTCAGGGCAATCATGAGAAGTGACTGCAGATGTCTGAGCTGGGGAAGAAGTCTTCCAAAACCTCCTCGAGCCATAAATAGAGTCTTTCTTTCTTCCTTTTCTTAACCCCCCTTTTTTTTGTCCTTTAAGGGTATTGCTTTTTATATTTTTACCTCCAGCTGTCTCGATGGTATTTCAACCTTTTTTACATTTTTCTAAGTCTTGTATTTAACGTGCCCTGGAAATGGTCATCGAATATGAAAAAAATCAGATCTCAAACTTCTGCGTTAGGAACGGAGGGACGCAGAGTCAAGGTTTTTTTGGGTTTTTTTTTTTTGTTTTTTTTCTCTTCTGAGTGCATGGACTTTTGATATATGGAATGAAGACGATTGTGTCTGATTGCATCTGTAATGAACCCTCATAATTTTAGATTAGGGTTATGTGGACGTCCCAACTAATGGGCAGTAGATTGTGTGGATATAATTCTAGCCTATCATACTTTTTCTTCAATATCAATTACTTTGAATGCTTAAATATCCAATTTCCTGAGATTTTTATTGTTCCATTTTCTTGTTAAGTGACCCTCCCTCCCTCCCCACGCCCCCAGTTTAAGTTGCTAAAGCAATGAGCTATGAGTTCTGGCAGCCTGAAAGGAGCAGGAGTGGGGAGCCCAGGTTCAGTGAGGGAATGGTTTATGGTTCGGAGTGTCTGGAATATTCTATGACAAATGCCGCCAGAGATTAGAGACTCAGATCTTTTCCCCAGCGCTCAGACAGAATTGGAAAAAAGGAAAAAATAAAGACAGGTTTAATTAACCTGCCAAAAAGAAAAAAAAAAATCACAGAATGTCTGTGCGTGAGATTAAGAGCAAATCTAATGATGAAAGGGATTGGAAGGGGGGATGATTAGGCATATTTCCTATTCAGTCAACTAATATCACTGAATCTCCTTAGAATCAAGTCATCAAATTATTTTGGCTTTGGGGTTGCCGCAGCACGGAGAACTCCTGCAGGTGGAATCTGACCGAAAGGAAAAGTCAAGGTCACCAGCCCTCATCTGCAGTCTCCAGGCAAATGCACGGCTGGAGGTAGCTCACCCTCAAAACCCCCTCCAGCAGCGCAAGGAGCCCAGGAGCCCAGGAGAGGTCAGGGCAGAGCCACAGCCAGAAAGCAGAGGTGAAGCAAAGAGGCAAGAGGATTACAATGACACCTGCCCAGGGGCGCCTGGGTGGCTCAGTGGGTTAAGCGGACGACTCTTGGTCTCGGCTCAGGTCACGATCTCATGGTTTGTGAGATCGAGCCCCGCGTCAGGCCCTGCGCTGACCGTGTGGAGCCTGCTTGGGATCCTCTCTCTCCCTCTCCCCCCGCCTCTCCCCCTCCTCGAAGTAAATAAATTAATTTAAAAAAAAAGAATGACGTCAGCCCAGTAGAAGGACAAGTACAAGCGTGTGGGTGTGCGTGGGGGAGTGTCCTGTGGGTGTGGTCAGCTATGACTGTGTTGCTCATCAGAGCCCGTACAATGTGCCATTTCCTTGACAGATGGAGACAGGACCTTCCCGACCCTCCTTGGGTCCAGGTGGGGCCACATGCTTGGGTTCGTCAGTGGACGACGAACGGCCGTGAGGGCAGCCATTTCCAGGTAAGCTGGTGGAAAGTCGGCGGACCTTCTGTATTTCTTCTCTTCTCTATTCACCTTTCTCTCCTTCTTCTTCTTCTTCTTCTGTCCTTTGTCCTTCCCCGTCTACTGGCTAACGTGGAGCAGGATGTGGCCCCGGCAGAGGGGAGAGCCACACGATGGAAGGGGCCCTGGTGCCCGAACATGGTGTAGAAGAATCTTCCAGACCCACCCACCCAGGACGCGACGTGGGCGGGAGCTGACCTGAATGGTGTAGGCACCCTGAAACGGGGGTGGGGGGGGGTGTTGTTTGTCAGCGGGCTTCGTCTCTTTGAGCTTCTTTGTCAAATGGGCGTACTAATAAAACCTTGGCTTTATGGGAACATTGTATGGGTTAAATGAGATACGGAAATAAAGTGCCCAGTCCGCGTCCCGTATGAGTCACTCAGTGAATATTAGTCAACAGTGAGGCAGCTCTAGGCTGCTGTTATTGGAAATCTGACTTATTCGTTATGCGACAGATATTTCATGAACGCCAACTACACGCCAGCGCCGATGAGAGACACTGGGGACACGGGGACATGAGACACATTCTCATGCGTAGCTAGTAGATGTGGACTTTTATCTTTACCACGTTATTCAAAGGTTGAGCTCCCTATTCTGACCCACCCTGACGTCCACTCTGGAATCGCTGACCACAGCTTTCCTCGCTGAAGCCAGCCCTGACCCCTGAGCACTAGCAACCAGAAAGTTCCATCCCGTATAAAGAGAACACAGATCGCTTTTGTCTAAAACCCACTGCCCTGGTTCTGGAACTAGCCCCAACCTCATGCTATGACTTTGTTTTCCCGATCGGGTTGGCTACGTGTCAGTTCTAGCTCTTGGGGTGAACACGTTACCCAAGCTGGCCGATCAGAGCCCTCCGCGGTCCCTGAGAACTCTAATGAGGGAGTAAGCGTGTGACTTCAGCTGGGACAATGCGATGAAATCTCAGGGCTTCCACAAGAACAGTGACCAGGAGATGTCTTCTTCATGCTTGGATCATTAGGCTGATCAGATACAATCTCGAAGCCCTGGAGTTGCTGTGACCATCTTTGTGACCACACGGCAAGCCCCTGTCCGAGCTTCAAGCAAACGCCGGGGAGGCTGAGTCAAAAGACGTCAAAGGACGCCAGATCCCGAGGGTCTCCTCGGAGCGTCTGGACCCCGCTATGCCTACGGTCCAGCTCTTGGACTTTGCAGTTCATTCAACCGAATAATTTACTGCCCAAAGCAGTTTCACCGGGTGTTTGATTCCTTGGAACCGAAGTATTGCTGAGTTGATATCTGACATTAGCTTCGGAGACTGGTCTGAAGCATCACGCACTCCCCGGAGAAGACACATCACCTGACCTTTAGGCACAGCGCTGACCTTCCCACCGTGCTGTTCCGGCACGGGCTCACCTTTCCGAAACAAGTTTAAACTCCGAAGTTTATATATGCTGTTAAAGACCCCTGGGCGCTCTTGCTTCCCCTGACTAGCCTTAGCTTCCTCCCCCTACCTGCCAGCCCATTTTACTCAGGTCCCACCACATCTTTTAGGTGACATTTTCCCATTTATGACAAGCTCGCCATTTCTGTGTAGAAGATAATCTTTTTAAAGCTCTTGCTCTGTAAGTTGATGGACTATAATCTCCGGGGAAATTTAAGAGGTGTACTTCTCTCTGGTCCCCCACTCCCCGAACCCGCAGAGAAATCCTCTTGTCTCCCCAAGACGGGAATCACTTCGGCTTAGTTATTTTTTTCATTAAAATTCAAATTAATTGAATAAAACGCAGAGTTTCAAATTAATGAACCCCTTGCAGAACCTATACAATGCAAGCCTCTCCCGTAACTATGGAATTTCTTCTATGAACAAATGTCGGGGCTCCCTGGGGAACGGAGTTGGCTACAATTACCCTTATCGGCTCAGCTCAGTTACTAGCAAGCGGGTCCCTTGGTGGCAGCGCGGATTCGTAAACATTTCCCGAGCATGTACTATGTACTGGTTCCTGGACAAGGCACCGTCTTCTGGACGGTGCATCGTCTTCTGGAATCCACGTGGCCACTCCAAATGTAAGTGGTGTGAGAGGAATCTATACAGGTAGGTATGGTCTCAACCCTTCTACCCACTGAGCTTACCTAGGAGAGAACACACGGACCCTTTTATGATGGTTACACCACATCGGGATTATATGACACCCTGGGGTGGGGGGCCCCCGGTACAAGAACATGGCGGATTGAAAGTAAATGAGAGATGGGCACCGAGGAGGCCACTTTTGGGGATAAGCCCTGGCTGTCGCGTGGTACGAGGTGAATCACTGGGTTCTACTCCTGGAGCCAAGATTACGCTGTATGCCAACAAACTTGAATTTAGATAAAATAATAAAATAAAATAAAATAAAATAAAATAAAATAAAATAAAATAAAGTAAAATAAAATAAAGTAAAATAAAGTAAAGTAAAATAAAATAAAATAAAATAAAATAAAATAAAATAATAAAATAAATAAAATAAAGTAAAATACAATAAGTGATAAAATCATGTGGCTATGTTATACCTTCCAGCCCCGATTTTAAAACTTCCCATCGTCTGAAGTAGTTTGGCGGGAAATGATACACAGGAAAGCAGTTGACTGTATATGGAGATTAATGTGTAATCTGTACATGGTCTGTTGAGTGCTAAGCGTGTGCCAGGCGTGCCTGTTACCAGATCACTGGATCTTCAAAGCAGACATATCTATTGGAAGTTAGTATTAGCATCCTTTATTTTTTTAATGTTTATTTATTTTAGAGAGAGAGAGAGAGAGAAAACAAGTGGGGGAGGGGCAGAGAGAGAGGGAGACACAGAACCCAAAATAGGCTCCAGGCTCTGAACTGTCAGCACAGAGCCCGACGCGGGGCTCGAACCCGCGAACCGTGAGATCGTGACCTGAGCCCAAGTCGGAAGCTTAACTGGCTGAGCCACCCAGGCGTCCCAGCATCCTTTACTTACATGCTAAAAAACCAAGGCGCACAGCGTTCACAGAAGCTGCCCAAAGTCCCCCAGTTAGTAAATGCCGAAATGGGGATTTCGTTCAAGCAAATTTTGCTCCAGTGCCTAAGTGCTTCAACTGTGATGTTCTGCCTCATGCTCGGGTGACCTATGGTAACGGGAACTATGGCAAATACTTTTATGAAATCAGGGCAATATTCATGTATTTCCTTGGCGTCTGCTTTAGGTCAGAAATTGCTAGACACTGCAGATTCCGTGGTGAACACAAAGACCAAATGGACAAACAATATGGTCCTTGACTTCATAGAACAGGATGTGCAAAGGCTCTGGCGTGTGTTAGAAGAACGCAAAGAAAGGCGAGAAAAGCAGAGAAGACAGTTGGAGCCAGATAAGAGAGAGCCAAGGCCGAGAACGCAGGGACTTGTGGTCCTTTCAGCATTCTTGTTTTTATTCTAAAAACAATGGAACATCTGCAGAATTTTAAGCAGGGGAGTGACGTGGGGGAACATCATCTTTGGTCACCTCAACACTCCGGAGCAGATTGACAGTCTACTGGTCCCATGGGAAAGCAGGGAGATAGCATGACAGTTTTGAGGCCCCACCGTCGCCGGGAGCATCTGCCTCCGATGGAGTCTGGTGAAGTGTTTGTCACCATCTAATATAATGGATTCTACTGGGTAAGGTCGCCATCAAGGTCAGTTGAGGGTAAATGGCCTCCACTCTTCAATCTCGTGACTGAAGGTTTTTGTCTTAGGGACCAAGACCTAAAGCAATTCGCTGTAACCATCCTAGGAAGGCTGGTTGAATTCTCACACTTGGAACCAACCCTTTCTGTTGGCAAGAGCCAATCTGAGGTGGTTTTCTTTAGAAGGAAGCGCTAGGCATGGAAGGGACATGGGGCTTCTCATCATCTTCTCCAGATACACTAGATTTCAAGGAAGCAGTGACGTTTCCGTGAAAAATCGACAAGATTATTTGGCTGGTGGACAGGATACATCAAAGAGATCCATTGCCCCGTTGCGAGTCATAAAACCCGAAAGCAGCAGTGTTGGAAGATGCCCCTTTCTCAAGTTTGGCTCTCCTACTTGTGCACCAGATCTAACCTTGACACTGATGTTGAAGCTGGCCTTCCGACCCCACGGAGTCCCGCCTCTTCCCACATCTGCAGAGGAGGCAGGAAGGTGGAGTGAACTCCATGAGGACAGGAGCACTGTCTCCTCCCTGCCCTTGGCCTCCTGAACAGCACCCACGTATGGCAGGTACTCGTTTAGTTTTTGCTGAATGAGTGAGAAAAGTTCTGTTCACAGCATCCCTGGTGGCTGACAGCCTCTTCCTGTGTATGGCAAAGTGCAGCTATAACACCACCTCCTTGGTTAATGTTAAATGATTTTTTTATAAAGCAAAAAGAGGTCCTCCTTTGTAAAGAATGCCCTTCGGAGCTTCACAAAACAAGCAAAATCCCTCCTTTTCGTGATGCGAATTCAGGTAGTTGAAGTTATTAGGGGTCTCCTTGGCATCTCTTCCCTGATGGAACGTCTTTTGTTCCTTAAAGTGTCCTCCGTATTATGTGTGTGTGGGTTTGCATTTTCCTACTTTCCTCTGTGATGAACATCCAGATTCCTCACTTTAACCCATCCACTAATCAGGTCAGATTTATCCCTAGCCCGCATCAAGCCGCACAATGTTTGGTACCTAGTGGGTTCTCCATTAGCGTTTTCGTCAAAGGAATGAATGAGTAAATGAGTATCGTCCTGAGAACACCCTCCAGGTTTTCTACTGCACTATTACAGTAAGATACTCCGGGCTGAAGATACAATATTGCAAATCTACCTGATTATTTAGGGTCAAAACAGTCACCCACCTCGTTCAGTTAAACGCTATGATTCGGTTAATGGGATTTAAGATACAAATGCATTTGCATTGTGTGCGTGTGTGTGTGTTCATTTTGTGTCCGTGGGTAAGACGATGGTGTTGATGCTAGAACTCATTCTGGCCCCGGGGAATTATGGGCTGCTCGGATCCATAGAGGAGGACCAACGGCACACAGGGTGAAGCGGTCTTAAAGAGATCAGCCATATGGGGAACTGGAAACACGCACATTGTCTGTGTCCGGGAACAAACTCCAACAGTGTGGGTGTCCCAACAGTGTGAGGGGAGCATAGTGATAAGGAACAGGTGGCAGTGGCCCGGGGTCAGGTGGGTGATCGCCATGATGTTGCCAGATCTGAAGACTGAGATTTCTCGGAAACCAAACCCCGAGACATGGGCCCCTTCAGGCAAAGGTCAAGAGCATCATAGTAGGGAAGCTGGGTCTGGGTCCCCAGAGCTCCACCCTGGAGGTCTGGGTCTTGGGTCTGATTGGATGCAAGGGAGGCTTTTGGAGGAAATGGATCCCAAGACTCTGGCGGGAGGGGTGATTTTGTTCCAAGCCACATCAATCAGTATATAAACTGAGCTACCCTAAGGAGGGGGACCCGAAGTATAGCTGAGCAGACAAAACAGAAGTTTAGTTCGTTAGCGTGCCGCAGTCCAGAGGTAAACTGGTGGTCCAGTGCAGATAGAGACTTCGGGTCCGTGATGACGTCAGAGGGACCAGGCCCTCCTACCTCTTCGTTCCACCCTGACCTGCACGGTCCAAGCTTGTGCAGAAGCTTCCTGTCTGTATCGCACAGCCTAGAAAGACAGAGGGGAGGGCAGGTAATTAGCTTTTAAGAAGCAAGACAGATGTTTCACACGTCACTTCATTCGCGTCCTAGAGGCGAGAACTTGGTCACTTGGCCGCCTCGCACCGCAGGGGAGGGAAGGTAATGTAACTTTCAGCTCCGAGCGGTCACGGGCTGAGTCCTCCAGGAGCCAATGCTGAGACTGTGTTTGGGGTACAAGATGATCAGTGGAATCAACGCCATGGAAAGGAATATAAAGCAGGGTTAGGCAGGGAGAAGTCAGTCTGTGAAGCGTCGACCAACCTGGGAGGAAATTCGGGGGTAAGAATCAACCACCCGAGTCGGCTCGTGATGGACTGAACTGGCTGGACCTTCCAGCCCCTCCCTCCCTTGGTCACTAGGTGCAGGCTACCCCAGCTAGGGATGGACACCCTTGAAGGAGCCGATTTGTAAAAACCTGCCTGCTGACCGCCCTCCCCACAGCCGGGCGCTAAGCCCCCTCTTTGCGAAGGGGCCCGGCGGCATGTGACGGGGTCTACCCATGTGACACGCGGCTTAAAGCAAACATGAGAAGCATGGATGCTGGTGGGCAATGAGCAATCTTGGGTCGGAGCGTGTGGAGGGAACTTGTTTGTTCAGCACCTACTAGGTTTCAGCAATGAACCAGGATATGGGGCCCCTGATCTTACAGTTTACTGAAAGAGACAGAAATAAGCAAGGGAACAAACAATCAAGACTATTAAAAATAATGGAAACCCCCATGAAGATATTCCAACGGAACAGGGAGTGTCAGTTGGCAGTTACTTCCGAGGGGGTAATCAGAGAGGGCTTCTCTGAGGAGGTGATGTTTGCACTGAGGACGGAATGAGGGAGATGGGGAACAGCATTGCAGGCAGAGAGAACAGCATGTGCAAAAAAAAAAATCGGAGCAAACTCAACGCTTTCAAGGAAGAGAAAGAAGCTACTGGGAATTGAAGCTATTTTGGCAGAGAAAGAGATATAAACCCTACCATCAAATAGGTTGGGAAGGGTCAGATCATGTACTATTTGGATAAAGAGTCTGGAATTCATTTTAAATGTGATTGAAGCCATTGTAAGTATTAAAACAAGGGAGATGACTTAACTATTTTAATCAAAATTCTAATAAATTTGCTATATTTTCATGGAGCTAATTCTTTAAACCTATTTAACTCTTGGATCAGTTTTCTGTACAACACAGTTAACCTGCTTCCAACTTTTGTCCTATTTTCATTTGACTGAAATTATTTTCATATGGATCAGTTTCACAGAAAAGCTTTTACTCTTATCGTTCCCAACTCTGGCTCTGACAAGAATGACGCAGAAACTGAGACATGGCCAGACTGTCCCTTTATCCACAGGCAGGAGATTTATTTTCATGCCAAAACCCAGCGTCCCATGAAAATAGTTCTTCATTGCCTACTATGCCCTGACCCACTTCTCCTTGAACTTTTTTGTGCTTTTTTTTCCTGCTCGTTTGGGTTCCTTCTCAAGTTTCATGTAAGTCAAGATTCTTTCTTTTTTTTAAGAAAATAAAGCCCACTCAAAATAGCCTAGGCGGGCCTGCATGGCTCAGTCGGTTAAGCATCCGACCCTTGATTTCGGCTCAGGTCATGAGCTCACCGTTCGTGAGATTGAGCCCCCCTGTCAGTGTGGAGCCTGCTTGGGATTCTCTCTCTCTCTCAAAGTAAATAAATAAACTTTCTCTCTCTCTCTCCATATATATATATATATATATATATATAGTTTATATATTTTTATATATAATATATATAATATAAAATATATATAATATATATAATATAATATATAATAATATATAATTATATATAATTACATATAAGTATAATATTTTATATATTTTATATATTATTTTATATATTTTTATATATTTATTTATTATAAATATATTTATAAATATATAAATAAATAAATTTATAATAAATAAATATATAAATAAAAATATATAAATAAACGTATAAATAAATAAATTTATAAATATAAATAAACATATAAATAAATACAAATTTATGTATATTATTTATTTGTATTTATACATAAATTTTTAATAGCTTAACAAAAGACTCAGTGTCTTAATTTATACCTAGCTTTAGGTGTGGCTGGATCCAGCAACTCAATTCGTGTCATGGCCGTTCAGTACTGCCCTATATTTCTCTGCAATGCGCTTTTCTTTTCTGTTGACCAGTGACCTGATGGCCACAGTCCTGTCCGTGTGGTTGCGCACAGCAGCTCCACGAACACACGTTCTACTCCTCGGCGGCTGCAGAGATTAAAAAAAAAAAAAAAAAAAATCTAAAAAAAGTTTCTAAGTTTATTTACTTCGAAAGAGACAGAGACAACCTGGATGCAGGAGGAGCAGAAAGATAGAGAGACAAAAAAATCCCAAGCGGGCTCCACACCGTCAGCGCGGGGGAGCCCGATGCAGGGCTGGAACCCACGAAACCGTGAGATCGTGGCCCCAGCCAACAGAGTCCAAGAGTTGGACGCTTAGCGGAATGAGCCACCCAGGCACCCCGCCCCCGCCCCCAAAACATCTTTCCATCCTGTCTTGCAAACACTGCAGGACCGATTCCAGTTTGGGTGTCGTGTGACCACACCCGCGTTTATGATGTTGCCGGAAGAGCATAAGGCTCTCGTCGGCTGGCTCACTCTTTGAGACGAGGGCTACAGCCAGCCCTTCTTTGTACCGTAGGAGTGGGAAAGGGAGCAGTGATTGCCCTCTAAGAAACCTCAAGCCGTGGATAGCAGAATAAAAGGGAACAGATGTCGGGCAGGGACTGCCGTCGTCCCTGAGCCCGTGACACCGTTCCTGTTTGCAGCGCTGTGTCTTCCCGTCTGAACTGCACTTCCTCGGCTGTGGCCTTTGGGTCGAGCCCGCTCCCGGGGCTGTACTCGTGCTTCTCACCCAGCACAGCCTGCTCTTTGCTCTCTGGCTCTAAAGGAGGCCCACATCACTGGACTGACCTGAGCCCCAGAAATAAGATCCAGACGGAGCGACCCTATACGGGGAGCTGACTCCCAAAACAGCCACCCCTAAGCCCCCAGTCGGGGGGACAGCTTCTCTCTCTGCATCCCCCGTGGCGTCGAGTGGCTGAGCCAACGCTTAATTCAAAGGCTAGAATCCATTCAAAGCCAACGCGAGGAACAGAAAAGAAATCCCCTCATTAAATCGATGCTCGGTGGGGTGTGTGCATAATTCATCCCAACACCATCAAATATAAATGTCCCAGCGTCAGGGGACTGGAGCCGGCACCACGGAAGTCTGAGCCCGCTTAGAAGGAGATGTTGGAAAGAGACGAGTTTTGCAAGGAGACCTTCTCGGAGCGGTCGTGGGATGTGGCACCGGAGTGTCTCCAGCAAGGATGCTCGACGAGGACGTGGTCAGCGACGGGGCTCCCCCTCCAGCCTCTCGGCGGGCGCCTGCGTGTTTATAAACTCAGCTCCGGACTCCCTCTGAGCTGGGGCTGGGCTGCCAGAGCTGCCGAAGGACATGGAACGAAGGGTCCTGGGCTGTGGATTAGACAGGCGACTTGCGCGCGGGGGGCGCGGGCTCCTGCTGTCCCGGCTGGGCTTGGCAGCTTTGCAAAGCATCGCTTCCAGCCCGCGGCCTCAACGCCAGCTAGCCCCAGGGCCGCGGACGGCCGTTGCGGAAAGTGCTGGTCAGGAACCCCTTTGTCCGTCAGTCCCCCGGTGCACAGATGAGGGTCGGTGAGCCCAGGCGAGGTTCTCCCACCACGTGGAAACCTTACCCTCCACCTCACTGACGTTGTCCACGCATCTGCTCTGAGCGACGGCACACACAGCCTGGGTCCCGCCGCTCCTGTCCCAGAGAGGTTGCGTCTTGCTCCCGCCCGGCCAGACCGCGGTGGCAGTTCGTGACCTCCTCCTCCTCCTCCTCCTCCTCCTCACCGTCAAGGCTACTGTCCGCTTAACGCTTGTCGCGCGCTGAGCCCCGGGTCAGTGAGCCACATGCGTCTCGTCAGTTATCCTCAAACGTGTGGATCCTCCTATTTCCAGGCCTTTTGCACCTGCTTCCTGGAACACTCTTACCAGGCTCTTCAAAAAGCGTCATCCTCCTAGCCGCAAGCTGAATACTGCCTCTGCGCCACCCGTAAGAGACTCTTGAATACTGAGAACAAACTGAGGGCCGATGGGGGGTGGGAGGGAGGGAAGGGTGGGCGATGGGCATCGAGGAGGGCACCTCTTGGGCTGAGCGCTGGGTGTTGTATGGAAACCAATTGGGCAATAAATTATATCTAATATAGAAAATGCATAAATAAATACCGCCTCGGCAGAATATTCCTTCATTCCTTTAGTGGTGCTCAGCACTCTACCACATGGTCAAGTTCATTTATCTGCATAGTTATTTATATCTGCCCCCCCACCCCCGGCCGCCCTCGCCGTGTTGGAACATGAGTGGTTGAGGAGGTGAAGCAGGGATCCACTGTCTCGTTCCGTGTCATGTGTTTATTGCCCGGAAGAACACGTTAAACAACATCAGCGATCAGCGCTCAAAAAAATGTTGACGGAGTGAATGAACAACTCTATGATGCAGATGATATTATAATCCCCTTTGTACTTAGAAGGAAACTGATGCCCAGACAGCGGATATAATGAATCGATTTCCGCCGGGTTACGTGACACTGAATTGAGTGGTGGCTGCTGATCGTCACCACGGACCTGCCCCACTAGCCAAGCCCCAAGCCATGGTGCTGCCCAAACCCTCCTCTCCATTCCTTTTCCACGATGACTCCATCTTGGGTCAAGATCAAGTTCACCAAGACCTCTTGGACGGTGACCTAGACAGTAGTTTAGGTAGTAGCAGTCAGCTGCCTCCAACCACATGTCCCTTTCTCTGCTTTCTCATTCCCTCCCAGGCCGTTCATCAGTTCCTTCATGATCGTGTATTCCTTTAAAATACTTGAGAGCCTCTGTGAGGCGTGAGCCCCCGGCTTGGTACACCCTCCTGTCTGGATGTATAAATGGGCCCAGACTCCCTGGTAGGGAACGCTATGGGATGGCCAGTTTCCGGTGGCCGATGAGAAGGAAAGAGGTAATTGTGTCAGGAGGCAGGAGCACTGTGTGTTCCTGTCGCCTCCTCTGGTCCTCAGCACTGGTTTGGTCCTCGAAAATAGCAGGAGAATCCAACCGAGTTATCCCTACCCAAACTGGCTCCAACTGTGTTCCTCCCTCTCTACAGGGTTGGGGCGTCCGGGCTAGAAGAGACGTGGTGTTCACGCTGATATGTTGTCATGGATCAGAAGATCAGGGTAGCAGACAGTAAGTATTCTGCGTGGTGCCTAAGGTGGAGTATAATCGGTCAATTCCAGCATCGGTCCAAGGGAGCTCATGGGCATCGATCTCCAATGTGCCACGTTGTTCTGGGTCCAAGCCCGTTCTCACTTCGAGGCGCTGGCCTGCCGAGAAACCCCGCGGGCTGTAATCCAGCCGGTCTGTCTCCCGGGATTTAAAGAGCAGCCACTCAGAGATCACTTAGCCTGTTGTAAATGGGTTTTGAGAACATAGGGGATCATAAAGTGCGGAAGGAATTCATCCGTCAGCCAAGGGGTCACACGGCTCGCCAGCCTCCCGGGTTCTCGGATGCTCAGCACGTTTCCTGAGAAGCAGGACAATTGCCAAACCCTGCCAAGGCCCGTTCAGTGAGTGAGTTTGGAGAGCGCACCCCTGTTCTGTCTCCCTGCATCTGGACCTCGCAAGGGAGGAAACGACTGGGTTGAGCTGGTGCCATTTGGCGCACAACCTCCCTCTGCAGGGGGCTGAGGCTGCGCGGGTACCTCGGAGGCTGATGGAGACGTGTGACATTGGGTCGCACGGTGTATTTCCCAAGGTCGTTGAGGATCAAGGAGGTACCATCTGTGAGTTTACTCATTCGTGCTCATAGAAGCCGGGCTCTGGTTTTGCTAAGAACATCCTGGGACTGGATCTAACCCCTGTCAGCCGATTCACCCCCAGCACTTCCCCCCTGCGCCCTGCGATCCATCCACGTCGGAATTGTTCCCGTGTCTTGAACATGGCGTGCTGGCTCTCGTGTCCATAAAACTGTGCGTGATACCTTTGCTACCCTGACCTTGGCCATTCCTGCACAGGACCCAACGCCCACTCTCACCTCCCACGCGAGCGATTCTGTATCTCATGGGTCTCTCCTTAAATGGCACTCCCTTCAGAGCCCCCCTGACTCTCCTAGACCATTTTACGTATGTATGTATATATATATATATTTATATATATGCTTATTTACTGATGTTGAGAGAGTGCAAGGGGAGGGAGGGGCAGAGAGAGAGGGACAGAAGATCCAAAGCGAGCTCTGCACCGACAGGCCAACAGCAGCGAGCCCGACGCGGGGCTCGAACTCACAAACCGTGAGATCATGACCCGAGCGGAAACCGGACGCTCAACCCACTGAGCCGCCCAGGCGCCCCTCCTAAACCATCTTAGGCACCCCCGCTGTGACTCATTCAAGTCTCTCATATCAGCTTCATCTTCCTCTCCCGAGGACCCTCTGCCTCCTGGAACTAGGATTGCTCGGTTTACCAAGTAAAACTTCGAAAGGCCAGGCAAGCTTGCATTCCAGAAACACAGAGTCTTGTTTTAGTGTCACTTGACCGATTACGAAAGAAATAATGAGTTGTTTACCGGAAATTCAAATTCAACTGGGCATCCTGTATCGCATCTGGCAACCCTACCTGAAATGCCCGTTCACCTGCAAAGGTGATTGTCTCTTGCTGGGAATGGAACTCACAGGCCTTAAGACTTCGGGCCGAAACTACCGCCTGTGACAACTACGAAAACCTGGTTCTTCCTGAACTGGCCATCATGCCCTTGGAAGCCAGAGGCGTGGTATCGCCACCTCCTGAGACCTTTGCAATCCAGCAGGTAGAATGGCCACTCCGCCTCCAGGGTATGGCCACTCATCCCTCCAGGATGCACTTCTGGGCCATGTGGGTTCGAGGTGTGGGCGGGACGACCTCTCGGTGCTAATCTCCGCTAAATACGCTCCACGGCCAAGGTGCCCTGGATACTTCCTAGATACCCACCTGCCCCAAAAGGCGAGGCTTAGACCACCTGCCATGAGCAGCTGTCTAGGGACCCAAGCTCACCATGTCCCCCGCAGACTGGACAACGGGCTTTATGGTTTTTATCTCCAAGGTAATTTGATCTCAGGAACGCCGTTGTCTTTTTCTGCTACCTGGCCTTGGGGAGGAACATCTTGACAGATTTAATTAAATTTGAGTTTCAGGAGGAGTGTTTGGGTTTCTTGCAAAACAATCCCTCACTGGAAGACAGCTTTTATTCTTCAAATTTCTCACTTTCTCAACAGGCTGAAGCTTTGCATAACAAGAGTTCTTTAAAAATTCGATGTTGGTGCATCCTGCTAAGGATATTTGCTAAATGAATACGTGGCAGGGAGGGAGCGCCGATCTCGAACATCTACTGTGAGCCAGGAGGCTAAGTGCTTTGTATTTTTATTTCGCTCCAGTCTCACAGATGCACTATTGGATGAGGGCGAAGATTACATTCTTAGAGGAGGAAACCGAGGCTCAAAGTTAAGTGAGTTCACATCAGTAGTGTAAGATTTGGGATCTTCTACAAAGTATTGTAGGAAGGGTGTGCTTCCCCCCACACTGTTGATTTGGGGGTTCAGCTATGGGACTTGGGGCGTCCGAGGAGATATTCACATGTGACCCAAAGGCGGCCCCAAGAATGCCGTTGTATTTTGGCCTGGCTCTCGTGCCCTGGTGACGTGACAAAGGTTCTGTCTCTGACGAAACTTGACTGGGTCTCCCCTGAGCTTCTCAGCTAGGCTTCAACCTTTGGACACCTGGGTGTATCTCCTGCCTAGCAGCCTGACAGCCTTGGGTCCATATTCAGTCTTTTACCCATCAGCCCCCAGTGATGTCTGATCGCCCTGGCCTGCCTTCGGCAGGAATCCCAATAGGCTGGTTTAGCCAGAATCCACCCCCCACGGGATGCCCCCACCACCCCCCCCCACACCCTTACCCTTGATATTTCCTCTTAGTATTTTTCCATCCATTGGCCCCCTACCCTGCACTCGGCTGTGAATCCCTCTTTCCTTGCCATATTTGGGGTGGAACCCGATCTCTCTCCACCACCGCCAGACCCCAATGGCGCCCCCTTGAAGAAAGTTGGCCTTACCATCCCCAGCAAAGACATGATTTTTTTTTCTTTGACACGGGACCCTGGTGGCTTCTGGTACAGGGAGGACAGGATTCACGGAACAGAGCCAGCTCAGCCCCTGCCTAGCTGACTGGGAGCGGAAAGCAGCTACCCAGCTGGATCCAGTCTAGATGGGCCACACTGCCATTGACTTGCAGACCCGAAATCCCCCGAGATTCCGAGATCGTTTTCTAAGCAGCAA
Organism: Herpailurus yagouaroundi; assembly: GCF_014898765.1. NCBI lineage: Eukaryota > Metazoa > Chordata > Mammalia > Carnivora > Felidae > Herpailurus > Herpailurus yagouaroundi. The sequence goes on from NW_024412627.1 coordinate 1,117,531, forward strand.
AAGATGCTTTGCTACAGCCAGGAGCTCACATGTCCCAGATTTCAACCCCTAAAATTTGAATACGTGGGTTCAGGCCACCCACACTCACCCCTGGAGCGTGGGCAAGCTCCACCTGTCCGAGAGTTGTTAAGTCCGCAGGCTTTGGATTTCAGAGGAACCGGAAACGTGCAGAGGGAGTGCGGGCCTCGAGGGAAGTTTTACAGCACAGCTTTGGAATAGGAAACACGGCCGCCGGTATTTATTTTCCTGAAAAATCAAATCTTCTCCCCTTCTGCTTCTTTCTCCCCCTCCTCCCCACTTCTCCTCCTCCTCGTCCTTCTCCTCCCCTTCCTCCTCCTCCCCCTTCTTCTTCTTCTTCTTCTTCTTCTTCTTCTTCTTTAATTTTTCTCTGTTTTTCCAGTTTGATTAGTTTCTGTTAACCTACAATCAAGTGAACTAATGACTTCATCTTCTAGGTCCATTCTGCTGGGAAGCCCGTTCCAAGAATTGTTCATCTCTGACATCGTGTTTTTCATTTTCATTCCATCTTTTTATAGCTGCCATCCCTGCTAGAATCCCCCATTTGTTTCTTCACGATGTCTTGCACGCTAGACCCTCCAACATACTAACTTTAAAGGCCCCCTCCGATAGTCACAACACCCGCACCTTCCCCGGGGCCGGGCTTGTTGACTATTTTATCTTTCGGTAGTGGGCGGTTTTTTTCTTTTTTTTTTTTCCTGTTTCTTTTTTTAACACTTCTCTTAATTTTGTATTACATGCCAAATACTGTGTGCAACAGAACAAGAAAGACTGAAGTCCATTGTGTCGATATCTAGACACGGGCATGCCTTTCCTTCTACCAAGTCTTCTGTATCGGAGGTGGAGTCAATATCGCCTACGGTTGAATCAGGTTTAATTGTATCGTTGCTGTTACGGCTGCCAGTAACCTCGGGGTGACACTTCAGGTTTCTCCAGGAGCCACGACCTCATGTTGAATCTGAGGCCTAAGATTCAGAAGGGTTTTCCTCAGTATCCCTCTTGCGCTCTGAGCAGGCCGTCCGAACCTGCTCCAAATATGGAGCACCTTCTCTTGCACCCGGCAGTTGACTTCTGTTGCTCACACGAGGCTAATGGTAGGGCAGGAAGTTTCTCAGATGTTCTAGCCTTTGCCTTAGGTAGATCTGTGCACCCGATCTCCGGGGGTGGGGCTCTCTCGGCCTCCCACCCATCCTCTTCTGACAGTCTCCGCCCCAGGCGAGGTCTAGAGCCCAGGCAAGCTTTCTGTCCTCCAGTCCTCTACTCCGTGGCAGCTGAACTATACCTTGTATAAAGCAAGTTTTCTGCTACTATCCCAGCAGCCGATGGCGTGCCTCTAGTGTCTGTGCAGTACGGAGGGGGGGTAGATTTTATCCTTCTCCCAGCGGCATTTGATGGTTTCCCAGTGTCAAGGCAGAGCCAGGTGGCAGGTGGGTTTTGCTACGTCTTCCCAAGGAGCACACGACTTTGGTCTTGTGTCCAAAGGAAGGGCGGGCCTGGGGCTGGGGTGGTTCCTGCCCCTCCTGCGGTGGATTCGAGTTTTGCTTTGCATCGGCGGAAGGTTTATGGTAAGGTGGTTTCCTGTCTGTCTCGACATGAGGTTCCACTCTCAGACGGTGGCAGGGTCTGTGGAACCGGGGCACTGAGGGGGTCCTAGTGAGTAACGACTGGAGGTCCGTGGAACAGATCCCCTCGGTGGGTATAGACTTCCTTTAGATTTAGGGAGTGCCCAAGGGTTCTAGGCTGTCGTGCTTGCCCAGGCTTAGTTCTCAGGAATCCTTAAAAAAATTTTAGGGGCCCCCGGGTGGCTGTCGCGTAAGCGTCTAACTCTTGATTTAGGCACAGGTCATGATCTCACAATTTAGGGGTTTGAGCCCTGAGTCGGGCTCTGTGCCCACAGCGTGGAGCCTGCTTGGGATTCTCTGTCTCCCTCTTTCTCTGCCCCCTTTCCCTGCTCGCACGAGTGCGTTCTCGATCTCTCTCAAAAATAAATGAACATTTTTCAAAAGACTCTTGAAAATGTTTACTGTTTTATCATTGCTCTCTCCTGGTGGACCGCCTCTTGCTGGGCTCGGGCAAAGATGTAACCTCTCGTGGGTCCCCTCTCCCCTTAGAGGAAACTGTTGCCCTTTGGAATTCAGTGACCTGTATTTTTCTTGTAGCCTTAGCTTTCTGTTGGGCTCCAAAAACTAGCATCATGCAGATTATCTGGCTTTTTCTCGTTGTCAGCAGAGGAGTGACCTTCACTTACAGCTTTGACCACCGCAGGGGACTATGGACCCATTCTTACTATAGTCTCGGGCTCATACTAATGTTCTATCATCTTCTCTGGGTGTTTTGTTTTCATTGGCTCTTTGATGCAGCAGGTTTGTTTCCCCGTGGGTTTGTCTCGAAACCGCCAACGCAGCTGAATGCGTATGCAAGACGTTCCTGAAGATTCGACGAAAAGGTAGACGTTACTTTGTAGAAAGACAAATAACTGAAATCTTAGCATCGTCAAACCTTAGTTTAGGGCATTTTAGCTTAGGGCATTCTAGCCACTTGACAATGGCCAGGAATTTATATCACTGCCATTTTTAAATATCGAATTAAGAATTCTGCCATGTTTGTTCAGCATCCAGCCACCCACCCCACCTGCGGGCTCTCCTAGCTCCCTGCTCTCCCATATTCTGGATCCCCTCCTTTTAAGAGTGGTGTCTGGGGGCGCCTGGGTGGTACAGTCGGTTAAGCGTCCGACTTCAGCCAGGTCACGATCTCGCGGTCCGGGAGTTCGAGCCCCGCATCCGGCTCTGGGCTGATGGCTCAGAGCCTGGAGCCTGTTTCCGATTCTGTGTCTCCCTCTCTCTCTGCCCCTCCCCCGTTCATGCTCTGTCTCTCTCTGTCCCAAAAATAAATAAAAAACGTTGAAAAAAAAATTTTTTTAAAAAGAGTGGTGTCTGGGTCACGAACCTTGAGCTGTAAGCAGCACAGCTCAGTCGGTCTGTAATGAAAGAGGAACTTGTTGGTAGCTCAGGAATTGGGGACGTTCAAGGGTGGAACACCTGAATCCGAAATTTCTGTGTTAACAAGTCTTTCCGATGAGTGGATCTGCTCACTTTTCTCCCGGCCTCGTTCTCAGATGGGCTTTCTCTGGGCTCAGGCAAAGAGGGCCACCTGCAACTTTAGACTTAGATTCTCCCCGACGTAGGGATTGCAGGGAAAAGGGATACCTTCGTTCCGCATAACTCAGGCAATGTCTAGGGTTACGAACCTTACGGGCTTGGGGCTCCGTCACCTGCCCATTCCCAGAGGGAAGGGGGTTGGGGGGTTGGGGAAGGTTCACCTCCACTAAAATCACAAGCATGGTGGGGCGCCTGGGTGGCTCAGTCGGTTGAGTGGCCGACTTCGGCTCAGGTCACGATCTCGCGGTCCGTGAGTTCGAGCCCCGCGTCGGGCTCTGTGCTGACAGCTCGGAGCCTGGAGCCTGTTTCGGATTCTGTGTCTCCCTCTCTCTGACCCTCCCCCATTCATGCTCTGTCTCTCTCTGTCTCAAAAATAAATAAACGTTAAAAAAAAAAAATCACAAGCACGGAGACCAGAGAAGTGTTAGTTTCCCAAAAGGGAGACATTTAGAGAAGACACAGCAAGTTTCAGATATCATTGCAATCAATTCTCTTCTCTAGGATGCAGCCAATGAAAAGTAGTCATTACTCATAAACCATCGTGAATGGTTCTAGAAATTATGAATTATTTTAGCGCTTTAGGTAACCTGGCTTTCTGGGTGTAGGGGCCAATCAAACTCTGGGTGTGTCAGGGGGTTATATACCGCACACGGGAATGGCTTTCTGAGGCTGTCCGTGAGAACTCAACCTGGGGCGTACGATATTTGCTGGCTATACGCTCTTCACCCGGCTGCCTAGTCTGGACTTCGTACACAGTGTCTATTTATGACCGTCCCCGGCGCGGGCACACAATTTACTGCTGTCTTCCCTGCACTCGGGCCTCCTCTGAGATGATGACTTCTCAGCCCCCAGCTGGAGTCTGAGCTCTGATTAGGAACCAAATGACCTCAATTTCACAAGCCTTGGATGGGACCAAGGAAATAGTCCTTAGTCAGCAGGAGCAGCCGTTGATATGGGAGGATTGGCTGGGGGCTGGTAGCCCGGTTTGGAAGGGGGCAGTGGTAAAGGACCGACTTTTAGGGGTTTGGAAACCCAGTCTTAAGAGTTTCGCAAGTCAAAACGGCTCTTCTGAAGCCTTTAAACAGGGTGGCTGCTCACTGTCCAAGTCCATGAGGTGAACGTGGCCCTTGGAGTGGTACGATGTGGAGGGGTACCACCTTTACAGACCCCCATGTCTTCCGCAATGTGATTATGGGGCAGGTGACTCCCTACATGCTTCCGCTCAAGGACGAGGCGAGAAATCAAAGTGAAAAGCAGAGATCTGGGGGGCAACGAGGTGGCTGAGACCACTCGAAGGCAGAAGGAATACTTGAGGAGCTGAACATCTTTGCCCAGGAGGGGACCGCCCTGGGGGGAGCCAGTTCTGAGTTCGGACAGTGGGAAGAGAATATTCCAGAGTGGAGGCATGATAGGCTCTGCTTGCCGCCAGGGGCTGGAAATGAGCACCTGGCAGCCTAAGGAGTTAGAGCCAGCTTTTGATTCAAACGCTGGAAGAAGGCGTTAATTATGCAGGGGACCCAGAGGGCCCTGTTTTGGGGGTGGGTTGCGGGTCGCGTGTCCTCCCCGGCCTCCGGGCCTTTGCCAAAGGTCTTGTCCCTCGGGCATCACCTGTAGCTCCTGCCCCGACTCCCTCCACCAAGCCCTTTGCTTGTTCTCACTCTCTTTCTCAAACTCATTTGAGGAATCTTTTCCCCGCGAAATTTTCCTGGCCATCATGCATCCATCCATCCATCACCATCACCATCACCATCTTCACGAAAAATTATCATTATCACTAGGATCAGTACAACTATCATTGCGCTTAATAATGTCGCATAATATAATTATGACAATTATTAATACTAAGTAACATGACTGTGAGTGAGACGCTCCATGTGCCTGTCCCTGGGACCCATGCCTTCGCACGGCCTGCTCACAACAAAGCGAATATTGGTTCCATGCTCCCCTCACCCCACTCTGACCCTGAATGAGGAAACTGAGACCAACACATGCATTAACTTGCCCCAGGACGCCTAGTGAGCGGCGGAGGGGGGGGGGGGGGAGCCCAGAGTGATCTTGGGTCTTTCGGACACACTCACCATGTGGTTTTGTGACTTCCGGTTCCCATGCTGTCCTCCCGTCTCTGCTGTGACCTGCCTGGTGGAGGACGGGGACCAGAGGAGGATTCTACAGACCCTAACCAATTTTTGCTACTGACCAAATGTGCCAGGTGACCAGGAGAGGGGTGAGGCGTGTCCGTTGTTCAAGGGCCGGAAGTGCTAAGAAGAGGGGGGCAGGAGATGATCCCCAAACTCAGAATAAAGGGCTCAGGCCCTAATGAGCTTCCAAGGACCACACCAGGAGCGCACCAGCGACCAGACGACAGCGGGCAGGGACGATGGGATGGACCTCTGTGAGCTTCTGGAAACTCACCAGCCTCCCCACCCTTGTCACTCTGTTGCTCCCGGCTGGTCCCTTCACAGGAATAGGAGACAATATAAAATCAGAAGAAATGAAGCCCAAGAGCACGACCTTCAGGATGGGAAGGGGTGGTCGAGGGACGGAGCAGGGAGGGTGCTGGCTGGAGTCTGAAGTCATGGGGCTGGAGGGGACAGGAAGGCTGGCAATGCAGGGGTCTGTGCAGGTTCAGGTGTTCGTGGTGGAGAGCACAGACGTAGGAGTCCCACAGGCCAGAACTTAAACTTAGCCCTGCCACATCACACGTAATTCTCCTGCCCTGAACTCGAGTATCCCTGACCTCAACACGGAGTCACAACACCCCTGCTCAGAGAACGCCACGGAGGGTTAAATGAGTTAATACCAGAGAGCCCTTTGCTCAATGCACGGCAGCTGGTAAGCTCATACGTCTGCTATAATAGCTCTCTTAGTCGTGAGGACCAGAGGCTATGCTCCTGCTGACTCCCACTTGGGAAGAGGGCAGCCCTACAGGGCTCAGGGAGAGGCAGGGTGGAAAGGGGCCACCGTATGGACTCCCAGTTCTAAGGGGTGGGGCGGAGGAAAGTGCAAAGCAGGGCTCGGTTAGGAGGGGCTGTGCCATTGCGGCCATGACCTTGAGGAGGATGATCGCCACCGTTGCGCTCCAGATGACAGCCCCAGGTCCAGACAGAGGCCAGAAACCAGGTTGGGATTCCCCCACGCCGGGCCACAGGTCAAGGGCAAACACGTGAGAGACATTGTCAAGAATCTAGCAACAGCACTGAGCTGGGAGAAGATAGGTCCAGAGAAAGGGGCTGGGGGCTTGGCTGTCATATCCGAGCTGTGAGGGGCAAAGGTGAGAGTCCATGGATGGGGGTGGGGACAGGGGTAGGGTGTCCTCCCTGGGGGTAGTGGTGAGCTATGTGGGGTCCCAGCTGCACAACTTGCTAGCTGAATGAGCTTGGGCAAGTTACTCAACCTCTCTGGGCCCTGATGTCACCGTCTATAAAATGGGGATGAGGACAGTAGCCCTAAGGAAGTTTTAGGGTCAAGTGGAAGTTTTAGGGTCAGGTGGAGAGCCGAGGCGCGGGGAAGCATTTAAGTATCGGGCACATAGCCTGCGATCGGTAAGTGTTAGCTATTGTTAGCATTTGATTAGCTCTGGCTCTAGGATTTTTAAGATCGTATCCAAGGGGGCTCATCCCTACTCACCAGGGTAGAAAAGCAGAGAGGATGGGGAAAAGGAGCCCTAGCTGAGAGCCAAGAGCATGCCGGAGGTGGGGGGTTCCCAGAATGGTGGCAAGAAAGGCAGTCAGGAGCTAGGTGAGAAGCCAGGCTGAACCGAGAAGAGGGGATCCCCACGTGTGCCATGGCCTGAATCTTGGGGACCGCACTATAGAATTCAGGTGCCCTTCAACACGCACATACACAGTCTCCAGAGTTGTGCACTGATCTTACTTACCTTCGGAAATATTCAGTGTGGGTCTGCAGCGTGTCAGGCACTATGTGCTACGTACTGTTGGCCAAGACAGGCATCGTCCGTACCTCACGGAACTTTTATGGTCCCTTCGGAGGGGAGGATCTTGGCACTGGGTACAAATTAGCATATGGAGAAGCCAGCGAGAGGAGGTGTGGGTGAGGAGGTTTGGAGCGTCTGGAGAGCAGAGCGCGAAACAGGCAAAGGAAACATCATGTGCAAAGGGCCTGTGGTGTGAGGGAGCAGGGCACATTAACAAGGTGGGGGTACTCGTGCCAGAAAAAAAAAGGAACTGGCTGCTGGGCTCCAACAGCGAAAGTGCCCGTGATGCTTAGTTACTGATGAGGAAACTGAGGCTCAGAGGTTATATGAATGTCAAGGTGAATCATCAGGGAAATGGCGAGGCTGCACTTCAAACTCAGGTATCCCGAAATCCCTGTTCTTTTTCCCCGCTGCCCGGTCCTGCCCAGGTGTACCCAGAGTAGGTAGCGACTGCCAGCCTCCCCAGACCAGCACAAGGCCTGGGTGTCCCCCAGCCGGCCACACATTCTTCCTCCTGCCGAGGGACGGTGTTTAGGAGGGAGGTGGGCAGCCGTGGGAAACTTCTGCTTGATGGGTCCTTGCCAAAGCCTTTTACCTCCGTCGTGGAAAGGACAATATTGAAAATCAATGGGGAGAAAGTGTCTGAAAGGGGAACTCAATCAAATATCCCAATACGGAGGAGTTAATCATCCGAAATTAACCTTATCACGTCTAGTATCAAACTGATCTATAAAGAAAATCAATGAGAGCCAGTCGAACCCCGAAGCCTCGCGCCCCATCCCGGCTGCTGCTGCGACCAGGCTGTGGCAATTGGGCTCTATTACCTGGAAACTGTCCCTCAGCGGTTGATGGATTTAGCCACGGGCTTTCAATGGGTAGTTTTCATATACGTGTCTCCTCCTGCATTTGCTTAACTGCCATTCTTAGAGCCTTAAATAAGATGCACTTAGCTGAAAATTGTCCTTCACCGAGGAGACACGCTGTTCCCACTGAGATGGATAATCCGGCATTGTGTGTGCTCGTGCTCGGAGGAAAACAAGACGTTCCCTCAGAGACACAGCTGCGTCTCCGTTCCCAAGCGGCCCAGAGGCGTGTGCGGGGCCCGGAGGGTGCCCTGACGGAGTGGGGTGGACAGAGGGGGACCCCTAGAGGCCGGTCCGGGAAGAGTGTGGCCAAGCCAGGCTGAGGGCTGGTGGGGGCCCCACGCAGATGAGGGAGGCTGTCGGGCGTGGCTGGAATAAGGGGCTGGAATCTCTCCAAACGGAAAAACGGGAGTGATTCTTCTGGACCAAAGCATCGCTGTCGGGCTACTCATTGTGCCTCCTCCGCGCTAGCTATAAGCCCCGTGAGAGCAGAGGCCTTGTCTGTTGCACCCGCTATTAAAATTCGAGCGTGCAAAATGACACCTAGCCCAGGGGCGCCCGGGGGGCTCAGTCGGCTAAGCGTTTGACTCTTGGTTTGGGCTCAGGTCATGATCTCACGGTGGGTGGGTCTGAGGCCCGCGCCGGGCTCTGCGTGAATGGGAATCGTCGGGGCCAAACCTCGACACCTGGTATCCAGCGAAATCCCATAGGTAGCAATGGGGGGGGGGGGGGAGCGGACGCTGAGGAGTGTAAAGTCAACAGGGTGGCTAAGCAGCTGGCCTGAGGTCACGCAGCTTGGCGCTGTTGGTGTTAGAATCTGAACTCAGGCCCCGGGCTCCCGTCACGCTCTTAAGCCACTGCCCCCAGTCTGCCCTTTTACGGCAAGCTTGATGAGCGCTGGCTGTGATGATGGCGGGGGTGAATAAAAACGTTCAGAGTGAAGAGTGACATCCGCAAGGTAGAGGCCCAGGCAGGACCGAGCCCCCGCCCTCCAGCGCAGACATCGGAAGTGTAGCAGAAGGCGTCAGAGTCAGACCTGCCAGACTCCGATGAACTGTCCGAAGTGGGCAGCAACCGGGTGAAAGTCAGCCTCAAGAGGGTAGAAAAGCGTGGGGTGTTTTATTTGCTCGTGCCCCGGCCCCTGAAAATGACGGTGCCTTGGCCCTACGAGGGACTCGTAGCATCTTTACGTACCGACAGCCTCACATTCAAAGTGGGAGCAAAGGAAGGCTCCCTCTGCCTCCCCTCATGGGAGCAGCGGGCGGGCCTTTTCCCTTCAGGTGCTCTTTCTCGAAGACCTTGACCTTCACCTCCGCTCTGCGCCTCCAGGGAGGGCTCGTTTCCCTTCTATCGTGGCGGTCTCTGCGTGGCCCCTTCTGTGCGCGGACCTTTCCCTGCAGAGCGGCTGGGATCATGTTGAACTACATCCCGTGGCCGCGATGCTGACTTCCATCTGACCGATGGGTAAACTGAGGCGCAGAAGGTTCTGGAACGTTCCCGTAGTCCCACGGCTACTAAGTGTGGGCTCCAGGATAGAAACGCAGGCCGATCTGACTCCGGAACCAATGTTCTTGACCACAAAGTTTCGCGGCTCCCTTATAAACATTGAGAAGTGGTGCTTTGTGCCAGTGAATTGTGTCTGAATATAAATTGAGCATTTTCCAAGAAAATTGAAGCCTGCTTAACGGGAGAACATTTATTTATGGAGCCAGGAGTGAGACAGCAAATGTTTCCAGAGCAGCACTTCTCACTTTCCCTGTGTTCATCCTTTTGTTCTCTCTGGGATGTTAAAAGATGATTAAACTTCTACAGAAAAAAAAAAAAAAAAAAAAAAAACTTTTCAAAAACTTTCCACAAAACCTGATTTTGTCAAAAGAGCCACGTCGGGAATTCTCAGCCTGGTAGACATATAGGGTGGCTGTCTTGAGACCCGTCCAGGGCCGTGCACCAGACAGACCTGGGTTCCAACCCCAGCACCAATATTTCTTTTTTTAGATATGTTTATAAGATTGAATGTTTATCTATTTACTTTGAAGGGGGAAGGGGCGGAGAGAGAGAGAGAGAGAGAGAGAGAGAATCCCAAGCAGGCTCCGCACCGTCAGCGCAGAGCCCCTCGCGGGGATCCGTCTCATGAATGTCAAGATCACGACCGGAGCCGAAATTAAGAGTCGGAAATCACGAGTCGGACGCTTACCCGACTTGGCCGCCCAGGCGCCCCTGAAGCTTTGGGGCCTGGGCTTTCTCATCTTGCCCATTCAGTCACCAAACGCTGACTAGCACCAGCCCACTCTGTTAACTTTGCTGTCACCTGTAGGGGCCTGGGCTGCAGGTGGGGGCAGGTCACAGGAAGGAGGGACAGTGTGGAACAGAGCCCGCTGCATTGCTCCTGATGCGGACCCCCCACCCCCACCCCCCAGCACGCTGCCTTTATTAACAGCCTCCTCTCACCTGCAAACAGCAAGTGGGAGAGCCCAGGCTGGCTCTGGAGCCGAGTGGAGAAATGACCATCTCTGGTCAGACCCCCGGGTCCAAAGGATGGCTCCATCACCCCTGGGCTCGTGGATGCTGGGCAAATTATGTAGCTTCCCTGGGCGTCATTTCTTGCTCTGTAAAATCAGGGTGCTGGTAATAATACTTCCTATCTCATAGAGTTGTTTGGGGGAAAAAAACGAGTTAATTCATGTAGACCGCTTGGCTTGCCTGTCGAGAGTTGATTCTTTGTCAGATCCTGATCTAGGATTCTTTATACCCACTATCCTATTTAATTTCATGATAACCACATTATATATACACACACACACACACACACACACACATATATATATATATGACATGTCCCCTATTTTATATAGAAGGAAGCTGAATCCTCAAGCATAAAATCGAGGGCTGCAAGGTAGCGGTAAAGAACTTACCCAAAGCCACAGCACCGGGAAGTGGGGACGCCGAGCTTCAGATCCCTGTGTGTCCATGTCTGAAGCCTCAGCCCCTTCCCCCACAGCCCAGAGCTTTGCCAAGAAAGGAATGGGGTGGGTTTTCTAGGATGCTTTACGGGAACCGTTACTCTCCTTCGGAGGGTTCGCTCCCTTTTGTAACCTCGTCCAGGGGCCTGCCCCTGAACCGTGTCAGTTTCCCAGACGGTAGTTTGCAAAATTCACTCCGTTCCTCTTTTGTGTTCATCGCCAGTTGGCTGGTGCCTCACTGAGCCCTCGTGAGACACGTAGTGGCAGTGAGGATATGTTGGAATAGCTGTAATAGCAACCGAGGCCTCGAAGTCTCTCTCCACTCTCCCTCCTCCTCCCGCCTCTGTGTCCTAGTGTCCTATCTCTCAAATATCTCCTCCTATCGCCCCCTCTCCCTTCCAGGCCCTTAGCATCCCTCGCCTACGGGTCAACAGCGGTCCTGACTGGTCTACCCCCTGCTTAACACCCGTCTCTGCCTTGCCATCACCTCTGACTAGCCGATTCCTTCAAGTTCTGTCCTATAAGCCATGCCTGGGAATCTGACCTTTGCCCCTCTATCCAAGAATATCTCTTCCCGTACCTACCCAGGGGCCCAACACACTGTTTGGCATCTCTGAGTCTTACACTTAATCGTCAGCTCCTTCCACCTTGAACAGACAGTTCGCTCCTATGCCTTCACCCCGTTCGCTTCCTAGAATTTTAAGTGCTCAGCTGATGGTTCACCTCCTCCAGGATGTCTTCCCTGATTACACTGGTCTAGGTCCTCTGCCTTTGCTCCCCATAATGCTCTCTGCTACCTCTGTGCATCTGCTTCTCCCTCCGGTGATGGTTTGAAACATTTTCCAGCAAACCTTCCCTCTCTTCTCTTCCTACTGTGTGCGTGGCGGGGCATAGATGCCTGCCCCACAGATGCTCACGTACTTTGGACAACGGGATACGGTAGGCATGTTGGAGGCAGAGGCTTGCATGGTGCGGCCTGCACCCTTGTGTTCCTGTGATCCATCAGGGGAAGAGAATGCCTTGAATTGCTGCGGACCCTTTGGTCTGGCTCCGAAAAGAGTACATGGGGAATAGCCTGGACCCAAGCACAGCTGACGGGCAGCCCACAGCATGGATGACCAACTGAGCCCAGCCCCAAGCAGCCGGCAAACACGAGAATAAATACTTGCGGTAAGCCAGTGGTTTGTTTAACAGCATTCTGTGGCAGTAGATGATTTATTTTTTACTTGCTTTCTCCCTCTTCGAATCTGCAGGCAACTGAAGGGTAGAGACTGTCTCTTACATATCAATCTATATCCCCTTCACCCAATATAAGGCTTGGCACATTAAAGAATGCCCGGTATCAGAGAAATACAGATACCCTATGTTTTCACTCATGTGTGGATCCTGAGAAACTTAACAGAAGACCGTGGGGGAGGGGAAGGAAAAAAAAAAAGAGGCTAGAGAGGGAGAGAGCCAAAGCATAAGAGACTCTTAAAAACTGAGCATGAACTGAGGGTTGATGGGGGGGTGGGAGGGAGGGGAGGGTGGGTGATGGGCATTGAGGCACCTGTTGGGCTGAGCACTGGGTGTTGTATGGAAACCAATTTGACAATAAGTTTCATATAAAAAAATATGAGGCTCGAATACAGGCTTGTCTAAATAAATTAGCATTTCCCCTAAAATCTAAAAGAAAGAAAGAAAAAGAAAGAAAGAAAGGAAGAAAGAAAGAAAGAAAGAAAGCCCAATATATGTTTGAAGGGAAAAAGAAGAAAGAAGGAAAGGAAAGCGAAGGAAGGAGAGAAGGCAAAGGAAGAAATAAAGAAGGAAAAAAGGAAGGAATGTTGACGTTCTCAGTAAAGCACAAAAATCTTTGTTAAAACTGCTCTTTGTTGGCACCTGAATTTAATGATTAAGCCCCATGCCAACGAAACCATCAGGAAAGATCTAGAAAGGAAGAAATGAAACGAAAACTTATCAAAATGGCCATCTATCAACCAGAATCCATCTCGGAAAGAACGGAAGGAGGATATTTCACCAGCTTTAAGGTTGCCCAACTCCTACAGAGACAGCATAACTCCTGGCAGTGACATCGATCCGTATAATAACATTTCCTTCTGAAGGAGGTGAAGGGGGTGCCAGAGAAGACCAGCCAAGAGCCACGGAGCTCACGGTAGCGACCACGGACGTGACCTCCTGCTTCCCTCTTACCGTACCTGCTCATCTGGGACGGTAAGGACATTGAGCGCCATATGCAAAATTAAGAGGACGTCGGTGAAAGGAAATTGATGGTGGATAGGTCGCTGTGCTGCAAGTCAGGACTTCACTTACTGATGATTTGGCATGAACTATCTTCCCTAAGCCTTCCCATTTGTAGAAATAATTTTTACTTTTTATTTTCATCTTTTCTGGCACCTCAGAGAGCACCAGGGGAAGTTCAGATTTCAGATCCAAATGTTGTTCTGTTCCCAGAGCTATACTTTCTGTAGGCCGGGAAGATGAAATTTTTTTAGCCTCCCTTAGAGGTTCCCTCACTACCACCAAGATTCCAATGATAATTACCCTGCCTTGAGCACATAGGTCAAGCACTTTACATCAATTGTGTCCTGTAGTTCCTCACGAGAACACGGGGGAGTTGGGTGGGGGGGTGTGATGAGAGGAGGGAGAGGTACCCGTGTTTCACAGATGAGGAAACCGAGGCTCAGGGAGGTAAGTAACTTGCCTTGGATCCTCTCGACGTTCGAACGCGGGACTCGTGGAAGGCAGCAGTCAAGTCAAGTTCATTGCCTCCCATAACAAACACGGCCTCTCATCTCTGGCCTCCGTCCCTCCTTAGCAGGAGGAGATGCTCTTGCCAGTCTGAGATGCCACTCACTGACGGGGAAGGCTGTAGCAAACGGCGTGGGGAAATTTAGAATGTTCACTGTCTCACAAAAATTAGCATGTCAAAAAATCTTTCCTTGCCTGCGATAACTCTAGTCTCCAGGGAAACGGGGTTATAATACAATGCCAGTGGCGGGAGACAAAACCTTCATGCGGGTGGATTGCTAAATTCTCAAGCTGCGTTACAGGAGCAAACACAGCCCTGGGGAGGAGAATGTGAGGTTTTTAACCCCAGCGCCACCGCATAACCCGAGCAAGTAGCTTGCCCCTTCCCAGCCTCATTCTGTTTCCTCCTTTGGAAGATGGAAAGGGGGGTTTTTGCTTTGCATCGTCTATAGTAGTAAAAAAAAAAAAAAAAATTGGAAATAGCCTAAGTTCCCGAGAGTAGGGATTGGGCTACGTTTTGACATACGCATATCGTGTCACGGCCATTAAGGAGTGATTGGGTGAAATGCGGGTCTATTTCATGTTTCACGATGTTGCGGGCACTGTGATGTAGACGCATCGGCCCTTTTTCATTTTCCCTCAAATCTACCAGGTTTTTGTCAAGTCCGTTTTGGAGATGAGGTGAAGTACTTTGCCCAAAGTCACAGTTAAGAAGAGAAATCAGAATTAGAACCAAGGCGATCTGATGCAGAACTCACTGTACCCACAACATCATTACGTAGAAATATGGTCTCATTTTAAACTTCGAAATGCGAGTTATCAGATAGAATGGTGATCCGTTACTTAATTGCTATTGTAATAAGCCACCAGCCCCAAAACGTAATGGCTTCCAGTAACGACCAGTTTCTACCGCGGGTCGTAGCATTCTCGCGATTCTGCAGTCCAGGCTGGGCTCAGTGGGGTGGTTCTTCTGTGGATCTTGCCGGTGGCCTTCTAGGTGCTTGTACTCACAGGGCAGGGCAGGTGGGTGCTGGGCTCGGCCGGGAGGCTGGAAGGACTGGGCGCGCTCTCTCTCTCCACGTGGTTACTCCAGAAGCATGGGCTTCTTACGCGACTTGTCAGAGCTCCCAAGAAAACTAAAGTAGAAACCGCCCAGATTTCTCAAAGCTTAGGCCTCCACTTGACCCCGCTTCACTTGCCCACGTTCTATTGGTCAAAGTCAGTCCCGGGACCGGCCCAGGTGCGCGCAAGGGGAGGAGACAACACGGGGCATAAATACTGGAATCACGCTAGGCTGGGGCCCCCAGTGTAACACAACATTGCAGTTCGGGGAAGAGATTCCTGCTTGTGGGAGAGCACTTTTAAAGAAGTACCCAAATGGACATACTTTCAACCGTTAGGAATGTTTGAGATGTTTATCTGGGTCCAGGGAGAGACTATAAGGTCTTTGTCTTCTTCTATCGGTCTATCTGTATTTTCCAAATTGTCTAGAGTAAATGCGTGCTAATTTTACGTAAGCAAAATAACCGGGGTTACCTTTGTTTTCAAGAATAAGAAAATAATTGCTTGTCTGTATGGTCCAGCCAGAGTCACTGCTTATGCAGCACTTACTATGTGCATACACATGTTAAGTCTTTTTCTTCTCCCAGAAACTATGAGGTGAGATAATAAGCGTATTATCCCCATTTGACAGATGCACAAACTGAGGCATGGTAGCCGCCAGAGCTGAGAATCAAGGCCCAGCGGTCGGGCTCCGGAGCAAAGCTCAGTGCTTGCGTTCCTTCGGGTCCTGGAGCTTCTTGTCCTGCGATGTTCCTTTTTCCTTTTGGGTGCAGCACGGCTCACTGATCTATTCCAGGAAATTAAAACCCGGAAGCCCCCCCATCACCCTAGGACGTCAGCCTAGGGGAACGGCCTGCCAGAGCAGACCTCAATGTAGAAATCTCTGGACACTTCCTGATGGTCTTCCCCCATCTACTATGAACCATAGTAGCCAACACACAAACTGAGGATTCCCCCCCCCCCATGCCAACACACCCACAAAGGTGCACATGTGCCTGTGTGGGCAAACACACGTGGAGAGGTATTCATGTATCCACATTCATACGTGTGTGCCTGGCATGATCTGCACATCCAAGCACACGCAGATGCACAAACATCAAAAGTAAACTCACCACGCATCCGCATACAGCTGTTCGCAGAGCAAACGGATATGTGTGCGTATGCCTACGTTCCCACTCTGCATTTATACAAATCGTGCATTTACTTGCTGTGGGCTCCCACATGTGTGCAGCTATGGGCGTGTAGAGCCCCCCACACAGCTATGCAAATTCCTACCCTTGCTCGTCTTTCAGATTACTTAACTCCCAGAGAATCTCAAAAAGAGACGGGCTCCGAAATATTCCTTACCTTCACCGGGGAAAAAAAGCAGAACTTTGCATCTATACCTCCAGAGATGGTTTTTAAAGGTTGACTCATTCGTTCGTTCGTTTGTTCGTTCGTTCATTCATTCATTCATTCAGCAAATATTTATTGAATGCTGGCTATGTGCCAGGCACAGTTCTGGGTGTTGGGTATTCAATATTGAATAAAACATACCCAGAATTCCTTCAGTCGTGGAGATTACAGCCTGGGTTCCCAGGCAGAGAGGCGTCTGGAGCCACAGAGACTCCCCTGAGTTTTCAGAACACAGTCCCGTGGGTATTACCAAAGGAAATTCTATTCTTTCGAGAGTGAGAGCGGCTGGCCAGGCTGTGTCAGTGCTGGATACAGGCATCAGAAGCCATGCAAAGCTTGGAATGCTCTCCCATAGCCCTGCTGTCATCGGTGGACATGTCCCTATCTGCAGGAGACACGTCCATCAGGCCACAGGATGTAGCCTTAGGGAAGATGAGAGTGGTGAGTAGAGCGGGGTTGAGAGAGAGACCCAGGCTGACGGTGGAGGGCAGGTGGATAGAGGAAGAAAGTGAGGATCAATGTGGAAACTGCAGAGATCAGTAGCAGTGGGAACCATCATCTGTGAC
Organism: Herpailurus yagouaroundi; assembly: GCF_014898765.1. Taxonomy (NCBI): domain Eukaryota; kingdom Metazoa; phylum Chordata; class Mammalia; order Carnivora; family Felidae; genus Herpailurus; species Herpailurus yagouaroundi. Next base: position 1,134,235 of record NW_024412627.1, read on the forward strand.
CAACTAACGGAACCAAGAAAGAGGCTCTGTTCCCTTCTTCCTCTTTCTTAGTGTATGCTATGCACCAGGAAGGTGCCCCGTGAGTTCAGCGGCAGAATCTGAGAAACTCAGAGAACCTCGTGGGTGCCAGGCATTGGCAAAGACAGTTGAATGCAGGAGTGAAGGAAAGAATGAAGTGAATGGAACAGTTTAATGGCCCTAAACCCTTGGTTTTACCAGGCGCTGTTGTATTATTTCATGTAATTTTCACGATTGCCCTTTGAAGGTACAGAAAGGAAGGCACGGAAAGGTTAAGTAACTTTCCTAAGTTTCTACTAAATAGATGGATGGATAGATGACGAGATAGTGCGTAAAAAATGATAGAGCTGAAAACTCTAAGGAGTTTTATCTGGTTGAGATTGCACATTCCTGCCCGCTCCAGAAATACTGCGCACCCGAGTTCCGAAATGCCATTTATTTTAAGATGTGCCACGGATTTATTAATAGCTTTTCAGGGGAAAACAAACAACGGATCAGCGCAGGTACACAAATCTAATCACATCAAATACATACATCAAGTGTTAGATAGGTCCCAACGCAGAAGTCTTAACTTGTGGGAAAACAAGTCGGGGTGTTATATTAGCCATCGGACGCCTAATAATCAAGCAGCATTGGCAGGTTCCCAGCTGACCCTCCACTTCTCCGTTCCTGGTTCCTGCCTCGGCTCTCAGCCTGGGACCTGACTTGTGCTGTCTCTGCTCGCTTCTGCTGTCTCTGTTTCCAGCTAATTGCCCTAGAATGCCCTGCTGCTAGCTGGGGGGCTCTGTGACGTGGGGCAGACCAGGGCACGCACTTGGAAAGGGGGAGCAAGATCGCTTCCTTCATCCACTGAATGAAACCCACGCCAGTTGGGATTTCTAAGGAGCAGCCTGGCTCTTCGGGCACCCCACCCCCACCCCCGGGGGGTCCCAGCCCATTCATTTGTGATGCTAATCCAGGGGCATCAAAAAGAGGAGCACTTCTTCACACCGGACCCCCAAATAATTGTCAGAAGCTTCTCCCAGCCTTTTTGTGCAGAAATGGAAGAGGGGAGGGTGTGTTCTAATTCCGGGATTTATAAAATCTTTGTGAGTCACTCTAGCATTGCATAGTAGTCTTCTTTTCTTTACGCGGCACAGCCTTAGGGTTGAAGGAAACCGTTCCCCACCCCCCCCATGTCTGAGAACCCCTCCGAATGGATTTACTCCCAAGGGCCCCAAAGGATGACGGTACTTGAAAAAGACGTACCAGCACTGGAGCCGCACTTGACAAAGATTCTCTCCCTGAGCGAGTTCTCTCCTCGACCAGTCCCTGGGCTTTGGGCTTGCACGTCATCTCTGCATTAATGCTGGCAAGACTCCTGCTAAGTCAAGTGCGCCAGAATCCAGCCCCACCCCGTCCTGGATGCCTGAGGAGGCTCCGAGTCCCGCCCCCCTCCTCCCCGCAGGGTGACCTCTGACCAGCCCGGGCTGCCTTCAGCAAGAACCTGTTACATCATTTAACCCCTGACCCTGGACGCATTCTCTTGGTAATTTTCCATCCACTGACCGCACCCGCTCCTTGGCTCTAAATCTCTACTCTTCCTTGTATTTGGGGTTGAGCCCGATCTCTGCCCCCACTGCAAAATCCCTCGCAGCGGCCCCTGCGCCTATGGAGGTGGTACTGAATAAGGCCCGCCCTGCCCTTCTTTAACAAGCATCAAGAATAATTGAATAGTGGGTGATGGGTATAGAGGAGGGCACCTTTTGGGATGAGCACTGGGTGTTGTATGGAAACCAATTGGACAATAAATTTCATATATTGAAAAAAAAAGAATAATTGAATAGTTTTTTCTTTAATGCACGTGGTACATTCTAAAAAAATTTTTAATGTTTATTTTTGAGACAGAGAGAAAGAGAGAGAGAACAAGCAAGGGAGGGGCAGAGAGAGGGAGACACAGAATCGGAAGCAGGCTCCAGGCTCGGAGCCATCAGCCCAGAGCCCGACGCGGGGCTCGAACTCACGGACCGCGAGATCGTGACCTGAGCCGAAGTCGGATGCTTCACCGACTGAGCCACCCAGGCGCCCCAGCACGGGGTACACTCTGTGTAGCTCCGGTTATAGTATTCTTTGTAGCGGCCCAAGAAGATGCTGTTGGCTGATGTATGAATCAGGACACACAATGTGCCACCACCTTTTCTTCCTGACGCGTAAATAGAGATGGGTGAATGTTTGAAAAATAACATTCCGCTTTACTTTTTAAGCTTATTTATTTATTTTGAGAGAGAGAGAGAGCATGCGAGAGCACAGCGGGGGAGGGACACAGAGAGAGGGCTAGAGAGAGAATCCCAAGCAGGCTCCGCGCTGGCAGGGCTTGAACTCACAAACCATGAGATCACGACATTGACACCAGGAGCTTAACTGCCTGAGCCGCCCAGGCGCCCCGAGATATATGAATTTTTATTGAAAAGACTAAGAAGCTAATCGCTTTGACATTCCTGCTCTTTTTACCCCAAGCAACATCGTGTGATGAAGTGATTCCTGGTCCGTGTCAAATACTTGCTTGCACCCCTGGGAACTGTCCCAGGGTCACCCCGGATCCGCCCAGCACTGCGACAGAAGGGTCGCACAGGTGTGTATATGAGCAAGGTTCTGGTCGATGTCACAGCCTTGGTTCGTAGCAAGTGGGTCAGGTTGGGGGAAAGGGTTACAAGTGTCAGACAGAAAGGAGGACCAATCACTTACAGGATTGGCCAGGAAGGGCAGTCCAGCAATGAAAAGGCAGGCAGGAACCCGGGACCCACAAAGGTCCACAGGGTCACAGACTCCTTCCAACCACTCCCAAGAAGGTCTTTCCTCTACCTGTCGAAGTAAGGTGTCCTTGTTTGGCTAGCGGCGAGGCAAGCTGGGGGCTGTGCCCCACTTTTTTAGGGAACCCACTTTCAAGCACCCTGTATCCAGCGGTATAGGTGGGACTGACCAGACCCATTCTTCCTGAGGTCCTGGGAGAGCCGCGCAACTCAGAACGTGCCCAAGCAGCCCGTGTCACCCTCCACCCCACCCCTGGATGGAGTCCATCCGAGAGGAGGCAGCCTCTTGTGGGAACAGGAAGAGACACTCCATGGGAATGGCTAAAGCAGGTTGTCCCGTGAGATAACCCATCGACAAATGAACGAAGGACCTGCCTGAGACTGTCCTGGAGAATCTGGGTGAAAACACCGCAGATCAGTGTCCCTTCCACGCCTTAGACGACACGTGGGAATACCCAGCAAGCTCAGGTGGGTGCTGCAGAGTGTCGGTGGGGGGGATATGTATTCAGCTTCTGCCCCGAAGTCAGGGAACCTTTTAATGGTCCGCGTCCCTGGGTGATCATTCCTTCCTCCCCCAAACAGTGGAAGGCTGGGGCTCTCTGCACCCCCTTTAATCCATGTAGCTCATCCCCTAGGAGCTATTACGTAATCCCTCTGGGGGGACATAATGCCTGAATCCTGAGAAAATGCACCTGCCTATAAAAGCAATTAAGTAGAAATGCTCACGGTAGATTTCCAAGCAACGTAGCTCAAGGGGGCTTTCAGTAGCCCAGAGAGGACTCCACGAAAGAAGCTGTTGAAGCTGCCGCAGCATAAAGCATTCCTGCTGTCCATGTGTGAGTATCTCGTCCCCCAAACCCCTCTCCCAGGTCTGCAGGGAATCACCACCTTCCCCCAGGCGGAGGCAGATGGAGGTTCCACTCTCCCCTTCCAGGCCAGCGCTCGTAGATTTCCAAGGGCGGCGGAGGCTCCCTGTGACCCCAAGGATCAGCCCCTTCCAGTGCTGGGTCACCAAGCCAGGACCACCCATTCTTGCTAGCTCAGCCAGAATTTGGTAAAGATGGATCAGTGGTTGGAACCTGTTCGCTGGGAATACCTGCCCACCTCCCAACCCTGCCTTCACGGCTGGCTCAGCCTCTAGTGAACGTTTCCATTAGAACTCGCCCTACAGGGTCGTAGCGATGCGGTAATCACATGGATGGGAGTAACGCGCACTTACCGAACCTTTGCCTTCTTCTGGGAAGTCTTCTGAGCACCTTATGACATGAATTCGTTCCCTCCTTACACTGCCCCGTGAGACAGGGACAGTTATTAGCCTTCCCACCCACCCATCCAACGTGCCCAAGATAAAACGGAGACACAGAGAGGTTGAGCGGCTTGCATGAGATCACACAGCAAGGGGCTGGAGGAAGCGGGACGTGGAATTGGCTTTAGGACTTGCTCTTCCAGCCACGAGGCTCGCCTGTCTCCGGGAGACGACGGCCTTTGCTGTCAGCATGTGCCTCTAGGCAGTCCGTTTCTTACCCGCAGCACTTTTGGCTGTGCTCTCTCCACCCCATGTTGGCCCCTGCCTAGAACCCAGCCATTTTCTCTTCTCAAACAGCTAATGAAGTTCACACTTTAGCACTTCCCCGATAAAGATGGTCACACTAGACCCCCGTCCTGACTGCCCTGGGGTCAGGCACCAGACAGCTGGGGGTTGCCCCTACCTCCCAGAGCTCACCGAAGGCATCAGCCAATCCACAAGGGAGCCCAGAAATCTAGCTCGCCCCCCTCCACCTGCCGAACGTAAGCCGCCCCCTACAGCTCCAGCTTGCTGCTACCCTGACTCTGCGTGGCCCCGCAGCCTCGTGTGGAGACAGAGGAGGGAAAGAGAAGGGGGGGGGGGGAGAAAGAGAGAATGGCCGGCGCGGGGAGGGGGGCAGGAGTTGGGAAAGCAAACGATGTGGCTCCAGAAGACACAGCAGGCGACAGGCCGCGTGACTGTCGCCTGGCCACACCTTCCGAGACCGGGACGCACAGAAGGGAGCATTTAATACCGTCAAGACCACAAGGCGCTGAGTGGCACCAGCAGCAGCCACTGGTACGTGCTCCCCTGTGGGTCTTCCCGGAACAGCAGAGAGGGAAGCGGTTCCCGTTCCAGGCTCACACCCAGGAAGAGAGCAGAAGTGCTTTTGGGCTCTGTGTGCCCAGCGTGAGCCGGGGGTGGGCACGGGTTTTCCCTCCGTCCTCACCAGGACGTGTGAGTCCTTGACCAACAATCAGAGATGTTGAATGACTCCTTTAAAACAATCGGAAAGCTCTCGGGGCGCCAGGGTGGCTCAGTCGGTGAAGCATCCGACTCTCGATCTCAGCTCAGGTCTGGATCTCGGGGTCGCGAGTTCAAGCCCCGGGTTGGGCTCAGAGCTGGGTGTGGAGCCTACTTAAAAAAACAAACAAACAAAAAAAACCAACAACAACCCAGAAAGCTATCATTAAGTGTGGATGCCAGGATTCGAAGCCCAGAGGTACCTCCCTCTGCACCCTTCTGTGAAGGCTGCTACGTCCTACCCACAGCTAAGCCTGTTGTCCCAGGGCCCGTGGGCGTGGTACCCTCGTGTCTCTGGGGTGAGTGGGTGAGAGGCAGAACCAAACGTTCCATCCACCGCTCTCACCAAGGTTGTTCTTCGTAATCAGTCTCTCTGGAGGAGTGTTGATAACCCAAGAAACATTTGCCTCCTCGCTGGGCTCCAGCTGCCTGCCCGAGGAAGTCTGGTTCGTCCCCCACCCTGGACCCCCGCTTTATTCTCAATCCACGTTCACTGGCCTCCTGAGCTCAATGGCTGCTGCTCATTTTGCGTAGCTGAAGGGATGACGGATGCTTCTTACCTGGACCCCCCCCCAGGCGTCCCCACTCCTGGACCCCGTGAGGGCATCCTACCAGGGAAAGGAGTAGTAGGCAGGACTCCCATTGTCAATTTTCATCCACTCTCAGGACGGAATCGAGAATGTCTGCGTCGCCTCTAGGCCCCCGCCCCCTGCTACCTTCTCCCGTTGGCTCTCTGTTGACTCAACCCATGAGAATTGGATTAAACCCCATCCCAATGTATGGTGCAGAGGCAGAATAGCATAGGAATAAAGGAGAATTTGGAGTGAGCCAGATAGGTCTGGCCAAGATTCTTCTACCCACGCTAAACTCCTCTCAGCTTTATCGTCCTCTCCTGTAAAATGGTAACGGTAGGACTACCTATCTCGGAAGTTTGTCGTGAGGATCCAACGAGATCATGTATGTCTTTACACGTTGTGTTTATCGGATGCTACAGTGGCCTGACCAAGAGAGGTAGATTTTTCTCGTTAAATACGATACACAGAGGTAGTCGCGACATGATACCAATCACCGCCAAGGCTCAGATTCTTTTGTTTTCCTGGACTGCCACTCTTAGCATCAATGTCTTTTCCTCTTGATCGCAAGATGGCTGCGGCCGCCTGACCATTATATCCAAGTTCCGGGCAGATAGAGTAGCTTTCCTGGAAACACCGTCAAGTAGACTTCCATCCTGACCTCATTGGTCAGAGCCGTATCGCGTGGCCACCTTTGGCTGATATCGGTGATATCGGTAGGACGTTAGACGGTTCCTGGCACATGGTAATGCCTGAAAAGGCTCACTTAGCTCTTACGAAGGCAATAACAATGTATGATTTTTATATGATCCTGGCTCCTCTTGGAGCTGGAACCTAACCCTGAAGCCACAGTCCCATTTATATCCAGGCCTTGTCATCTTCATGAGCTCCCATCACCCAAGAATGGGGCTCTGAGTCACCTGCCCAAGATCGGCGTGTGCTGTGGGCTGAAGTGTCTACAAGGGCCACTGCACAGCCCCTGGGTCCCATCTCTTGCTTCCGTGCACTGCCCCCTTGTCTGATTGTCCTAGGGTGTCTCTTGGACCATCCAGCCACCGGCCAGGCACGTGCGTTCTCTTGGAAGTTACTAATAAAGCCTGGATGAAAAGCAGGGCCCCTACCGGTGGCTCTCGGCCTTTCTATCTCGGGAATCACACAGAAGCTGGCAGGTTCTCTTTATTCGGGTGCTCTCCAGTCTTGGTTCCAGCCACATGCCTCCCTCACCAAGAAACCACCTTAGCCCCTAGTCACCTTAGGGGGCCTTGGAGAGAGTAGGTGGGGACTTCGTTCACTGGGATCTGTGAGCTGCTTCAGACACTAAGGGAGCCAGTTTCTCAGCGAGAGCAATCCCTGTGCAAAGATTGTTGCAACAAACATCCATATCCCAGCTTCCCTGGGTAGGAGTTTCTTTAAAGTATTAACCTGAGGGCGCCTGGGTGGCGCAGTCGGTTAAGCGTCCGACTTCAGCCAGGTCACGATCTCGCGGTCCGGGAGTTCGAGCCCCGCGTCGGGCTCTGGGCTGATGGCTCAGAGCCTGGAGCCTGTTTCCAATTCTGTGTCTCCCTCTCTCTCTGCCCCTCCCCCGTTCATGCTCTGTCTCTCTCTGTCCCAAAAATAAATAAACGTTGAAAAAAAAAAATTTAAAGTATTAACCTGAGAGCGAAAGGGTGTGGCCACTGGGTACTCCCCTCTTTAACCTCGCTGTATATATCCGAATTGCTTACCAAAGTCGTCGTTCACGTTGACAGTTACACCGGCGACAGATAAGATAATTGGTTTCTCAGCATCCTCGCCAGCACCTAATATTGTCGGACCTTTTATTTATTTTTTATTTGTTTTTGTTGGACTCTTCACTGTTTGGAAACACCAAGTCCTTAAGATGGGGCTCCTTCGACGTGGGACTTTACATCTTCATGATGACCGAGGGGAGGGACATCTTTTTACGAGTTTCCCAGCCACTCATGCCCTGTAAACTCTCCAAGGCACTGTGCCTGTATAACCGTGTTCTCCAGTGCAGAACTGTGGATTTTGATCTGTGGAGGAGAAAATGCCACTTGTCCGTGAGACCCAGCCCTACCTGGGTGCAGTAAAAACATAGTTTGCTAACAAGAGCCCGTGAACCTGCACTGGGGTCCTCTGAACTAGGACTCAGGAATCGAGGTCCAGGGAAGGAGTGTCCAGGGGTGAGCCAGGTACAGAGGCAACGAAGCAACCAGACAGGACTCAGTTTATAAATACTGGACCGTAGCCAGGGTCCAAACAGCGTTCTAGGAGACCAAAGCTGAACGGGAAATGAAAGGTGAATTATAAATCGGGCTCCAGGCAAAAGAGAAAACTGGGGAGGGAGGGCACGAGGCAGCCAGGAGCCAAAGATTCTGTCTCCGTCCCAACAGGGAAGCACCCCCTGAACCACGGTGCGATAATTCACAAGGGAAAGGTCGGAGCAGGAGAACCGCACTTACGGGGTAGGGATGGGGGGTGGGGAGAAACCTGCCTGGAGCAGGTCTTGTGGGCCGTGCCTGGAGGAGCAGGAGCCTGGAAGGACCAGGATGTTGAGGATCCGTTGGTTAGACGAGAGGACCATCAACTGTCTCCTCTTGCTCACTGTGAGCCCCTACTGCATTTGGGGTGATCATGCACTGGTGAAAATACTCCTTTTCTAACCCTCGCTTTGCAACTAGGCTTGGCCAATGAGTTGCTAGCAGAAATCACCAAGTGGAGCTTCTGGGAAATCTGTTTAACAGGGGCTTACTCGGGAGGGATAGATGTTTGCCTCTTGCTTTTTTTCCTCTTGCTTGGAACGGGCCACGAAGGCTGGAGCTCTGGCAGCCATGGCATGACTTTGAGGATACTGGACTAGAAAACAGAAGATCCCTACCAGCAAACCAACCCCAAACTACTTATGTCTGGAGTTCTTTTATGTGAAGGAATACGCTCTGGGTTTAAAGCCCTGTAAATGGGTCTCTGTTAGTAGCAAGGGCAGAGGTTTGCCGGGACGTCTGCATACTTGACTATTTGGGGGAAGGGGGGGTGTTAATGACAGAGCAGGACAGATACAAAGTTTCATTAAATAACCAAACAATGCATCAGCAAAGCCTGCAACTCTTTTCCCAGTCTGTAACCTTATTTTTCTTCTTCTTCTTTTATTTGAGAGCGAGAGAATGAGCACAGGAGAAGGGAAGAGAGAGAGGGGGAGAGAGAGTCCCAGAAGCTTCCATGCTCAGCCCAGAGCCCGATGCAGGGCTCGATACCACGGCTCTGGGATCACGACCTGAGCCAGTATCCAGAGTCAGACGCTCAACCGACTGAGACACCCAGGCGCCCCAGGCTCTGCACCTTTCAATGTAGCGCCGCACTGGGTCAGGTCATTAGCAGTCGAGGATTTCTACACAGACATGATCACATGGCTTTAGAAATCTCTCCGGCCTTCCGAGTCCAATTCGGGGGTGTTCCCATCTTTTCCTTCCGCAGGTGGAGAAACTTGAGTTGTGGGTAGAGGACGTTATTTGCGCAAGGTTACAGAGCAACGTATCAAAGCTAGGTTTCCAGTATCCAGTCCCTTGTGCTGTCTCTCCCTACCTCTAACATAAGAATATTGCAGTAGATTGCCTTCCAAATACCATTGCTTTATTATCCTAAAGGAACCAGCCTCCTGAGTATCAGGCAAGCCCCGCCTGCACGTTGGGCACTGTTTCCATAGACATAACCCTCCCATTGCTACAGGAATTCTGGTATCCCTTCAAGTTCATTAAAACGGGATTTTTGCTGCATTTACCTTGTGTCAGAGCAATAACCATTTCACTCTGGGAAAATTTGCTCTCAAGGAATTTCCACGTCTTACTGTCGGTTGGAGGTAAGGATCTGCCCCAAAGTGTGGCGCTAAGAGCTTTCTTATGTTTAAAATGAAAAGCCAGCCAAGCATTTGTCCTGAACATCTTTGGCCAGCACCCATGCTCTCCGGTCCTGGTTGGCTTTGATGTCCCGCCCTGCTCCTGACCCACCCCCATCCGGGGATGGTTCAGGTCACCCTGGAGTATGACCTCCTGTGACCGGCCTCGAAGTGAAATTCCCCGGCCTTGTGGGGGGAGGGAACAGGGGCCGGGTGGTTTGGACTGTGCTAGTTTCGGTGGACACCTGTGTGGTCTGAGAACCGAGTCCCAAGGGAAAAATCGTCCCTGTGTTTATTCTGAAAGATCTCCTTCCCGAGCCCTCTGGGACTGTGACATTCGCGCCTCGGGAGGAAATCGGATATTCACCCTGGAAGCCACTTTCCACAGTTCTGGGAGGTCGGCTGTGTTGGAACAATCGGAGACGAGGTCAAGAGTGAAGGGAGAGGTGCTAAGAGACCCCTGGTTGCCCACCAGCTGGAGGAAAGGTAGAGGAAGGGCGGGAGGACAGTGGGACAAAACTGGAAGGGATACAGGCTGCACCTGCCCACCGTCTTTATCCACTAGACAGGGGGCTTGGACTCTGGTCAAACAGGCTGAGATCCACGAGGGTACCAGGATCAGGCTCCGGGGCCTGGATTCTAGGTAGCTCAGTCTGTTAGGACCTGCTTATAGGCAAGGGGGTGTTGTCCTATCACACATCCCAGCCCAGATTCCTGGAGCCTGCAGGCGAGAAGCATAACTGATTGGGGGCGGAGCTCTATGGTGATGGAGATTATGGCAAACCGGAGAATGTGAGCCCAATGACCCATTTGCTAACACGACAGTCTGGCTAGATACAACACAGTCCCATGCAGACTAACGAACGGTGACCTCCGATGAAGTGAGGAGTTTGGGGGGAAAGGCAGGGGACCTTGCGACGTGGAGCCCGCCTGGGTCCCCAGGCGTTGTACTTGGGGTCCTAGACCCAGCATCCGATGGGCATCGCGAGGTCAGAAGGGCGAGATTCGGCACCCGTTCAGTCGCGGGTTCATTTAAAACTTCCCAATGGGCTACTCTGTGTCAGGTCATGTGCTGGGCGCTGGAGACACCGAGGTGGGCAAGGAGACCCAGTGGATGTGGGGTTGGGGAGGGCGGCTTCATTCCAGCACCGGGCAGGGACTGAGGCCACTGACCAAGTCGGCCCAAGTCGGCTCGGGGTGGGAAAACCAGGCAAACCCATCGGTGGAGTCGGGCTCCGGGATCTGAGCAAGGCTGATACCAGGAGTCTCTGGTCGGGATTTCTGCTCCCCGGACAAAACCAGGGCGGGGCCGTGCAGCCGGGTTTGGCCAAGTGAGGGAGGCGGGTCCAATTAAAGTAGCCGCGGCAGGAATTTAATAAGCACGGGAACGTTTACAGAGACAGCTCCCTATTGGAGAACATGGCCTCGTTTCTGAGATTTGAAACGTTTGATGTTGTTCTGACTCTGTTCCGAGTTCCCAGCCAGCTCTGCAGAGGGCCCACATCCCAAGGAGCCTCCTTTGAAGGAGCCAGGCTGTCAATGGAGTTATACTAATTAGGCAACCAGAGTGGCCTCAAATGCCTGTCCTCATTTGCAATTCAGCGTGTCTATAATTTGCCAAAAAAAGAAAAAAAAAAAAGAATGCAAAAGTCCTCTCTGTAAAATTATTTCCAGGTTGGCGAGGGAGACTGCCTCGGTCACCATTTATGAAGCACTTAAAGTACCAGGCGAAAACGTCCTCGTGGGTGATGAAGGGGGGGCATTATAGTTTTGATCCCATTTTACAGATGGGGAAACTAGAGTTCAGGAAGGTGAAATATTCACCCCACAGCCACCCAGCTCGTAAGGGACAAAGCCCGGGTTTCCGTCCACCAGTCATTTATAACGGTGGTTCTCAGCCAGGGTGACTGTCCCTCAGGAGACATGCGACATTTTTCATTGTCACCGCGTGGGGTGGGGGGTGTTCTTGGCATCTCGTGAGTAGGGGTTAGAGCTGCTCCTGGACCCCCTGCAGTGCACAGGGCAACCCCCCACAACACAGAATTATCTGGCCCCAAAGGTCAATTGTGGTGAGTCAAGATTGAGAAAGCCTGATATCGCCCGAAAGAGCAGGTTTTAAATCTGCTGGCCTGACCGCAATTGCATGGTCTGGGGGAACTTTTCTGAGCCTCATTTAACATCTTTAAAACGGAAGGTGTGACAAATATAAAAGATAGCATATGAAAGTAACGCTCTTTGCTCTCTCTCTAGGTGGATAGATAGATAGATAGATAGATAACATCTTTCTTTTTGTCTTTCTCTCCGGAACTAATGAAGTGCATGTACATTACAGGAAGTCAAAGATTGGGATAAGTCTGAACTGCGTTGCTCGGTTCCATAAACCACAGCCCTGGCAGCCAGTGCCTTGCACCAAGAAAGCCTTCAGCCTCAGGATGGAAATCATGCAACCTTAGTGTCCGGGGAGGGTCTTAGAGATCAGCATTCAACCCCGTTAACAGATGGAGGTACCAAGGCTCAGGATGTACGGCCCAGATACCTGTTTCTTTGCCTTTCCAGCTTGCAGCCCCCCTTTTGGGAACAATACCTTCACTTCCCTTGGGGAAACATCCTTCCCTGGTCACAGTGATGTGATTAGGGTGAGAGCGACCCCTGATTCCAGGAATAGACACGTGACACTGGCTTGGCCAATGAGAATGTTCCATCTCCCCGGCCTTAACCATTGGTTCAGGAATGTGCACATGACCCACTTTGGGCCAATGAGAATAGATATGACTTCTTCTGGACTTGTTGCCTGTGAGCCATGAGAATGGAAAATCCGTAGAGAAAGTCCGCTCAGACTCACGACATCCCAGACTGAGCAGTACCGGGAAACAGAGAAAGGCAATACAAGAGCTCTAGCCCTGGGCATCTTGTTTGAGCCTCTGGATCCAGCCACGCCTGAGGCTCCGTCTTTTCATTTACGGGAGTGTCCGAGAAATCCTTTTTTGCTTAAGACAGCTGCAACTGAACTTGTTTCGTGGTAACACATGACCCGAGGTGAAATCAAGAGTCAGACACTCAACCGATCGAGCCACCCCGGCGTCCCTACCACTGTCCTCGTTTCTAACATCACAGGGTAGTTTTACCCATGGTTTGTTTGCTTTATTTTATTTTTTCACCAATGTGCATTCTGGGCGGGGCGGGGGCAACTTGTCTCTGCTCTACTGAGTCTCAGTAGGGGCAGCTCAGAGGGGAGGGGTGCTGGAGTCACCTAGAGACTCCTACGCCTGGCGTCGGGCCTGGGAAGCCTCGGACAGCTGGGCCCCCTGACATCTCTTAGGGTGGTTGCCCCAGCCCAGCACCTTCAGGCTCGCCGACGCCTCGCATAGCGGTTCAGGACTCCAGAGGCGTGTGTCCGTCCCGTGAGCGAGTGCCAGGCTCAGAGGTCACTGCTTCTCTCGCACCCAAACCTGCCCCGATTCAGGGAGCCCAGCGGGACCTCACCTGTCAGTGGAGACCTGACAGGTGAATAATGGTGCCAGGAGATGTTTTCTGCTTGATCTTGACATTCATAATAAATGAGATACAGCATATGCCCTCTTTTGTGGCCACCTTCTTTCGCACAACACTTTATTTACGAGATGCACTGTATCTGCGTTTCGTCCATGCCTATTTGTTACGGGCTGAAGGTTTGTGTCCCCCACAAATTCATGTGTTGAAATTCTGAGCCCCAAGTCGACGGCATTTGGAAGGAGAGGCTTTGGGAGAGGATTGGGTCATGAGGCTGGAACGCTACTGAATGGGATTGGCTCCATAATGAAAGGGACCCCAGACACTTCTCCTACCGTCTTTCTTGTCCTGCAAGGACACAGCAGGAACACGGAAGCGAACCAGGAAATGAGCTGTCACCTGATGTTGAATCTGCTGGTGCCCTACCCTTGAACTTCCCAGCCTCCAGAGGTGGGAGAAGTAAATGCTTGCTGTTTAAGCCCTCGGTCGAGGGTGTTTGGTTATCGCAGCCTGAACGGACTGAGACGGCATTGCTATACGGCATCCTACCGTGGGACCGCACCACAGAACCTTATCCCTCGCAGTGTGGTAGACATTTGGAACCTTGTCGGGTGGGGCGGTCACGAGTGGTGCCCCTACGCGGATTCTCGTGTGTGTCTTCTGGTGTTCTTGGGTGCACGTTTCTATGAAAACGCCTGGTCCTGGGGTATACGTACACTCACCTTAGGGGATTCTGACGCGTAGTTTTCTTTGGTGGTGGTTGTGCAAAGGCACACGCTTTCCCAGCAGTGCAGGAGGGTCCCGGCTGCCCCAGGTCCTGGCCGACATTGGTCTTTTCTGTCTTGTTTCAACCGCTCTGGTGGCTGTGACCATCTGGCATGCTTCCAACGGTATCAGTCCTTTCTGACCCGAGGCCATGCCGCACGTTCACGTAGATGTTCAAAAAAGTCTGCAGACGAAAGGATGTTTGCTTGGCTCTGACTGAGCCACCCTGGACTCCTGCAGGAACTGTCAACAGGAACTTGCAGAGCCCGACTGTGGAGTCAGATTGATGGATGTCCCCCCGTGGGGTTAGTGTGGTGACGCATCTATCAGCATGTTTGCTGCCCCTGCTACTTATTTTTCATCCCGTGGCCTGTCATTCTGTTCAACTCAGACCACGAGACTTTCAGAGCCTCAGGGAAGGGTTTTAGAGCAGGAAAAGCAGAGAAAAGTGCTTTTGGAGTTTCAAAAGCCAGAGCCCTGGAGCTTTTGGAAGACTACAAGATCGGAATAATCTCCCCCCCCCCCCCGCAAACTTCTGGGAGCAGGGGTGTGGTCAGCAAAACCGGAGCCCCCACCAAGATGTCCGTGTTCTAATCCCCGGAGCCTGTGAATGTGTTACCTTCCGTGGCCAAAGGGACTTTGCGGATGTGATCCAGCTGAGGATCTTGCGATGGGCAATTACTCCAGATGGTGCAGGTGGGCTCAATGCCATCACAGGGGACCGTGAGGGAGACGGGAGACTCAGACTCCGAGAAGAAGAGGGGACGATGCGAAGAGGCAGAGGTCAGAGCGATGGTTGCCGGCCCGAATATGGAGGCGAGGCCATGAGCCGAGGAAGGAGACGGCTTCTCCAGGTCAGGAAAGGCCAGGAAACCAATTCTTGCCTGACGTCTTCAGGAGGAATACGATCCTGTCACCTTTTGATTTTAGCCCAGTGAGGACCCTTTTGGACCCCTGACCTCCCACCAAACCGTCCGATAACGTGTTTGTGTTCTTCTAAGCCAGGGAGTCTGTGCTGATGCGTCGTACAAGGGATAGGACGCTGACCCTGGGGTCGAGGTAAGTAGAGCTCGGGGGAAAACAAAGCGAAACTGGAAGGTTCCTCCTTGAGAGGAAGAGCTGTCGAGGCCCAGGGGCCAAGTAGGGGTGAGTCCGTATCTACAAACCCAATGTCCACCTCACCCAGAGCGAAGGTCATGGCAGCACTGAACGACCTACTGACTGTCCAGAACATTGGCATCCATCCATTATTCAATCTACACACCGTTTGGCTCTGTCTGGACAATCGTCTCCCTTTCCCCAACCGAGGGGCCCATCTGCTTCATTTCTGAGGAGATACGAAAGCTAGCCCTGACCCTGACATCTGTGGGGTGCTCCTCCGCGCCCCCCCCCCCCGCGCCGTGTGGGCGTAGACAGGCCAGGGTCAACGTATTGCCCATTGCAACGGAAAAGCGTCGAGACCAAAGGAGGTACGAGTCAGGTGGTCTCGTCTCGCTTTCAGCTGGCCCCATGCGTCATTTCAGCATTCAAGAGAGAAAACCCGGTGGGGCCTTCTCAACAACCAAACAAGAATGGAAACAAACCAAAAACGCGGCAAGCTGGGGTGGTCTCCAGCGTGAGTCTGGCCCCACACCGTCATCGTGCGTTGGGGAAGGGGTAGGACCAAGACTTTGCAGACACGTGACCCTCAGCACGGAGCTGGGTGGGTCCAGGCTGGAATGCGGCCACCTCGTTTCTGGTGGAGACTTTTTTACACTTCACCACACCTGCCCAGGGTCATATTTTAAACTCACACGCTTATTCTCGTTGTTGTTTTTACCGAACTACAAGCAACGCAACATGATTATAAATCTCAGAGGCACGGACTGGCATCTCTTTGAAGCTTTGGTGTTTGTTTTTGTTTGTTTTTTGGGTTCTTTTTTCCCCATCTAACGGATGTAGCAAGCCCACGGTGTTTTAATATGTACTGCACCTTTATTTGATTTCATGGACAATTGGTTCTTTCACAAAGCAAGAGAAAATGAAGGAAAGAGCCTTTCCTCCTTCTTCCCAGCATGCAAGTTTCCTGGGGAAAGGAATTCCGGTAGGATGTAGGAGGCCAGCCTGTGGGGTCCAGCTCCCCGTGTACTGACATGCTGGTCACATAGGCTAGGGCTGTCAGCGGGGCTCTTGGGGGTGCATCCCTGATGACGAACACTGAAACTCTGGGCACCATGGGGGAGGCCAGCAGGTCACTGCTACTTGGCCTCCAGAGGGCAAGAGAAGCCAGGCGTTCCAGCTGGAAGGGTATTTCTCGACAACATGGGAGAGTTGAGAGTTAAGGGGAAATCAGTTTGTTGAGAAAGGCAGTGATGGGATGGAAGGAGGTCAGATCAGCATCACCATTGTCTCCCGTGACTGGAGGTCAGAAATTCATACTGGGTTCGGGTACCATTTTTAGGAGAGCGGGGAGGAGTTGCTTCCAGCGTAGCTGCACAGATCATCCCTTTGAAAACTCGAAAGGAAAGGCCTCTTCCCAGCTGAATAGAATCGAAGCATGAAGAATGATAACAATGCAAAAGCATCCATTAACATCGATCAAACGCTTACTGGGTTGCAGATGGTCTACTAAGAATTCTCATGCATTATTTTACCTACCTTACGAGGCAGGTGCCATTATCATCCCGACCCTACAGGTCTGAAGAGGGAGGCCTGGAGGGATTAAGACACAGCCAAGGTCACCAGTCTGCAGGTGGATGGCCTGGGATTTAAGTTGAAGCAGTGTGGCCCCAAAGTCCATGACCTTGACCATCATGCTATCCTCCTTCCTTCCACATGGGGTTAGCCCATCCCCATTTTAAAGGCTCAGAAACTGAGGCTCAGAATACTCTAAGTGAAGGTCATTGGAGGTAGGGCCCAGCTCAGCTCAATCTGGATTATTGCCGGGATTTCTTAGAAAGACACCTCCTCTCCCCACTTGGGTTGCTAAGCTGGTTGGTTGTAGGTTGGCCCCAAGATACTGGACCACCTTATACCGTCTGAAAGTTGAACCATCCCCTAGGAAAGCCGGGTTCTGAGGTGCTTTGGGGTCAGGAATGCCCCAAGACAGTTCTACTTCCATAATCTCATGAAATCACTCATCGGCTTAATTCAATGTGAGTTGGCAGGTGCCTATATTCTGTCTGCCGTCTGGATTCTTAGACGTACCCCCTCCAGCACGGTCCCTGCCCCAAGAGGCTGAGCTGCGTGAACTTCATTGCCAGCTCCCAAGGCTTTCGGCTTCCAGTAGAATCTGGCTGACGGAGCACACTGGCCAGACGTCGGAGGAAGGGGGAGGGGGAGGCCGGAGGTTCATTCCCTGACTGTGGCTGCACAGAGTGGGCTGGATGGCGTCAACCAAAGGTAGCAGGTGGCCCCTCCTCCCCTCCCTCCCCTCCCCTCCCCTTCTCCTTCTCTGTCTCTCCCCCGCCCCCGGCACCTGCCCCAGGATCTGGTGACAGCTCCTTTCTCTTGCCCCTCCAGGCCCAGCTGCTTTGCACTTTTGTAAATAGTTCCTTTGTTAAACGCTATTCATATCACCCCAGTTGAGTGTCCCATCTGCTTCCAGCTGGGACCATGACTGACACAGATGGCTTTCTGTCACTTACAACCAATAATCTCCATTATTCCAGGAAATAAAATACTTCAAGTACTACTTTCAGGCAAACGTGGTATTAAGCCCCTCATTTGCTTGACGTCGTTCATGGCTCACGGTAAACCGGCTTGGCTCATCATGCAAGTTGTCCCAAAGTGCTCAGTTGACCTTCCTGGCCAATGGCTATTACACCTGCCAACACGGAATTAATCTGTGGCCTCTTCCCATGGGTGATTGCTTCTAGGTGCCTTTATGAGGCACGTTGCCTTTCTTGATGCCTTCCTAGTCCTCAAAAGCCACCTCCTCCTTGAAGCCCTCTTTGCTACATTACTCCCCCAAGCAGTGTATGTCTTTGTTCTCAGTTGAATCACCCTGGCCATCCTCAAGCAGAGAGCTTAGTGAACTGTAAACCGACTTCCTGGTCCTTCCTCTGTCCCTGATGCTTAGAATAGTGCCTGACAGGTAGCAAGCAGCTACTTGGTGACAAGCATTTGAGGCAGCCTCACAATCAGGAAGAGGGAAGGGAAGCAGGAAGGGAGGGAGAGATTGAAGTTACTTATCGGAACCCGGAGTTAATCTTCAATTATGGCGTCATTTGTATTAGGAAGCTCTCAGGGCTTCTGAACACAAAAACTTACCTGTGGGGAGCGGAGCCCATTTCTACCACCTCAATTGAAATGAATTTTCTTTCTTTCTTCTTTTTGGGGGGGGGAGGGGCAGAAGGAGAGGGAGAGAGAGAGAGAATCTGAAGCAGCTTCCACACTCAGCATGGAACCCGATCTCACAACCTCGAGACCATGACCTGAGATGAAATCAAGAGTTGGATGCTTTGGGTGCCCGGGTGGCTCAGTCGGTTGAGCGTCTGAGTTCGGCTCAGGTCATGGGCTCGCAGTTCGGAGGTTCAAGCCCCACGTCGGGCTCTGTGCTGACAGCTTAGATTCTGTGCTTCTCTCTCTCTCTGCCCCTCCTCTGCTCACACTCTGCCTCTCTCAAAAATAAACATTTAAAAAATTAATTAAAAAGAGAGTTGGACCCTTAAGCAACTGAACCACCAGGTGCCCCCTTGAATTTTCTTTTCTTTTCTTTTTTTTTGCATGCTAATTCTACATCAAGAAGTCATTCCCGTAGACTCTGGCCAGTGTCCTTGTTGGCAATTGTTTCCTCTCCTATCGACACGCAGAGCCTGGCCCCCTCTGGGGAGAGCAGAGACCCCCTAAGATCACCAGACCACAGATTCCCCAGTCCTGGCCCAGCCTCCTGGATCCCACCCTGCCCTTTAAGCCAACCAGGAGAAGCAGATGGAAGAAAGATGCCCTCCCCAGCACCCTCCCTGCATCCGCCAGCCCGGCCTCATGCAGAGGACAACGCCTTCTCTCCACACCACCAAATAAATGCCAAGCCATTGATTGACTGCAACACTCGATTTCAACCCAGCAGAGGACCTGGCAGGCCTTTGATCAATATTTTCCACAACAGACCACTTCCCTATGATAAATGCACTAGTTGAGAAGAGGAACAGATTAACTTTTCAGTGCGGATGGCAGGCAGCAAGGAAGAAAAAGATGGCTCAATTCTTTCGGGAGAAGAGGATGGGGTCTATTTTCCGAGCTCCCTGCGACCATATTTCAGCCGCGAGAGAACCGTGAATGAGAAAGCTCGTTCCTAAAGGGTCTGGGGAATGCCCACCGTCAAAGCAAACCGGAGGCCGCCACCCCCCTACCTGTGTTGGACTCAGAGGAAGCAAGCGAGAAGCAAAGGTAACAGAGAGGGAACGGGAAAGATTATATATATTCTCTGGATTCTCGGGGCAGCTGAAGGATGAGGGCCGGGAGGAGCGGTGGCGTGGAAAGTGCACGCAAAGGGAAGATGGAAGTCCGGGGAAGTGTCCTGTCCCCTCCCCATAAATCCTTCTCCCTGACACGCAGCGCGGGGAACAAGGTGATTCTGCACGGTGATGGAACCGCGATTGCATCCGAGATCCTCCAGCCCCACAGACGGCGGGAGGGGCCCTCGAACAACAGCAGGAAAGGTGCTCAGGGATGAAGCGGTCAGACCAGGAGCCCAGGGAGCCCCGGGGGCCTGGAGTGCACACCCCGCGGCTGAGCTGAGGCGCTCCGGTGAGATCCAGCACAAAGAAATCACAGTGGCCACATCCCTCCATCCGTTTAAAACTATTTGGCCGTGTGCCAAGTATGTGCTTGCTAGGCACCGTGGGTCAGGAGGGAACCAGCAAGACTCAGACTCTGTGGTCAAGTTGCTTAATGAACGACGCTTGCGGTAATGACTGACAAGGAGTAAGCATCCCCTCCCTGCAGGCTGGGTGCTCAGCTCTACACATTGTATCATTTTGTGCTCCTCCTGTCCTTACCCTCCTTGTACAGATGAGGAAAGCGACACTTAGAGATGCGAGCTGACTTTCCCGAGGGCACACAGCTCCTGCGTGACAGGGCTGGAAGTCAGCGCCCCCGGCATTGTGACTCTGGCGCATTACATAAGAGTTGCGTAAAGTGGGCGGGTGCAGACTGGTTCCCAGGGGCAGGCAGGTCACACCGTCCGAGGAGAGTCAGGAAAGCTTCCCAGAGGAGGTGGCAGCTCCTTTTGTTATTGAAGGACAGGTTGGGTTTGAACAGGTGACGATGGAGATGAGCGTCCAGAGTCCAGCAAGTATGAGAATATCACCTTCCCTCCGACCGTCCTCCAAGAACCCGGACATGATGGTTGATTTCACATCAGTTTGACTAAGCCAAGGGGTGCCCAGATTAAACGTTATTTCCGAGTGAGCGTGTTTGGGGACGAGATTAACATTTGAATGGTGGGCTCAGTACTTTGTTCTCCCCTCTCCAGCCGGGCACCAGTCCATTGAGGGCCTGCAGTCGCCAAAAGGCAACAAAAGTTCGCTCCTTTGGCCTCCTGCCTGTCAGTTCCAGCTCCATCAATCGTCTCCTGCGATTGACTAGGATTTATACCATCGGCTCCCCTGGTTCTCAGGCTTTCAGACTTGGACTGGAATTATGCCACCAGCTTTTTGGGGCCTCCAGCTTATAGACGGCAGAGTTTAGCCTCCAGAATCATGAGCCAATTTCTCATAAATCTCTTCCTATACATATCTTATTGGTTTTGTTTCTGGAGAGCACTGACTGGTTCACGGGGCACGGTAAGGGGGGCAGGAGGCTTCCAACACGACCCCCAAAGGCCCGGCCGGTGCAATCCCATTGCCCTGAGTGCAGATGTTCCTATAGCAACTTCCTTCTAAGGAACAGACTATGGGGAATACGATGGCATGCCACGTCCAAGACTGGGAAGTCACAACATCTATGACTTCCATCTTGTTTGTTTGTGTTTACTCTCTCTGGTTCTTCCTGGCTTCACTGGATGAACCAAACTGCCGTGTTGTGACCTGTTCCACAGAGACTCGCACATAGCAAGGACATGAGGGCAGCCTATGGGTCACAGGCAGTGAGGAGCTGAGGTCCTCGCTACAAAAGCTACCAAGGACCTGGATCCTGCTGACGACCATGCTAGGGTGACATTGGGAGAGAATCCTTTCCCAATGGAGTCTTCCGATGACTGCGGCCCTGCCACACCTGGATGACGGTCTCACAAGGATCCCAGAGCCAGAAGACCTGGCTAAGCCAGACCCATATAAAGTGAAAGGTAATTTACATTGTTGCTTCCAAGCCACTAAGTTTTGGAGTAATTTGTTATGCAGCAATAGGAAACTGATACATTGGGTCACAAAAAGTGTTTACCTTCTTACTATCATCCTTACAGATGAATACAGTAGCCTTGTTATCTCTTCGTCTCCCAGCTTTCTCTCCATATTCCACGGTCCCTCAATATCCAGCCAACCTCAAGTCCACAGGGCTCCCGTGACGTCCGATATCTTTGTTCACGGGAAGGCATGGAGGACCCGAATGGACAGGTAAGCCAGCACTACCCCAGGCTCTTTGACACTAAGGTGGCTCCTCCATTAGCTGGTGGACCACGAAAGAGTGAGGCTGTCTTAGGGTTGAGACGAGGGCTCAGCGGAATTAAGATAATATTGAGACAGATGCCTCAACTCCGTCCCAAACTATAAATACCTCGCTGGCGAGATCCCCGAGGCAACTGTAAATACAAAGGTTAAAGGGAATTATGAAATTCCAGCACGATTTCAGTATAATTTGGACGTGAGCCCCAAATGCCAGAGCAGACCATGTGGACGTGCCAGCTGGAGGGTCCAGCTGGAGCCTGTCATCTTTAGGGTCCTCTGCCTCCCCCTCAGCCTAAGCCCAAATGACGCCACCAGCTGGCCATCCATATGGGACAAGGCATCGAAGGAAGGAGAGCACATACACGCAGAAGGACAGAGAGACAGAGAGAGAGCTGGGCAGACGTTTTCCCTCGTGGGACTGCATTTTGGACCGTGCATTCCATGAGAGGTAGAAAGTGGAAGCAAGACTTCAGAGATCTGTACTGATAACCTTCTGTT
The DNA here is from genome assembly GCF_014898765.1 of Herpailurus yagouaroundi. Taxonomy (NCBI): domain Eukaryota; kingdom Metazoa; phylum Chordata; class Mammalia; order Carnivora; family Felidae; genus Herpailurus; species Herpailurus yagouaroundi. The sequence goes on from NW_024412627.1 coordinate 1,156,149, forward strand.
GCATCGTGGACACTGTGCTAGTCTCGCACCTGATCAGATTAGAAACATCCCCTTTCAAGAGCCGGGACTGTGTGAAAAGCAAACTCAAATGTGGCGGCTCTAGAGCACTGCAGGAAAGAGGCTGCCTCTCTTCGTCTCCTAGGCACCAATTGCCAAACACTCGGTGGCTTAAGAAAACCACAGGCTTATTAGCTACAGTTCTGGAAGTCAGAAGTGCCAACGTGGCCTCACCGGGTATCAGCAGGGCTCTGTTCTCTCTGGAGGCCCTGGGAGAGAACCTGTTTCCTCGCCTCTTCCAGCTTCTAGAGGCGTCCACATCCCTCGGCTCGTGGCCCCGTCCCCCACCTTCAGAGCAAAGCCCCTTCTTGTCCTGTCAGCTCTGCCGTTCTCGGTCTTCTGCCTCCTTCCTCTGCTTGCAGAACTTGGGTAATTACGCCGGGCCCCCTACAGAATGGAGATCATCTCCCCGTCTCAAGATCAGCTCACTGGCAATCTTAATTTCACCTTTGACCTGGTCCCCCTTTGCCACGTAAACCTGACCTATTCACAAGAATTAGGAAGCAGCCATCTTTGGGAGGCCATTATCCTGCCGCTCGCGTTGCCCAACCCACAGAATGGCCATTTGGGCACTTCCGACCCCACCCTTATCCCTGGGGTGACAAAAGGCAAACCAGAGGAACCTTTCCGGGGACCAAGGTCAACGGTTTGGATGCACCAAATTAAAGGGACTGACGCCCTGGAAAGCAGGCACCCAACAGTGGTCTCAAAGCAAACGTCTTAGCATCCCTGATTCAGTATTTATTGCCTCCTGTACGAAGTGGGGTCAGCCACCAACCGACCCCACGGAATGGGTGTGGGGTTTGCCCGATTCAAAAGTCTGTGTGGCTTAGTATGAATGCCGGAGGAAGCTCTCCCTCTGGATCTGCCCTCACCATTGTGTTTCCTGTGTTAGACTCTCCGTACCACATTTCCCAGCCTTTCTGTTTCATAAGATGCTGGAAGCAAATAATCACTTCTGTCTTCAGTTCCAGAACATTCATCGTCTTGTGTACTCCGTGCAATTTTCCAAATCACAAGCTAATTAAATACTCCAGCAAAGGGCTAAGAGTAGATTAAACATTGATGTGGGCATCCATCGATTGGCGCATTTCCTTGACTCCTGGCACAGTGTATCAATAATATTAAATAATCTCTTAATAAAACGTCCTCCTCGTGATACCTCCCCCCCCCTTCGCTCTCTCTGAAAATGCAATTGCATAGGAAATAAACACTCTTTGTAAATGGCCATCAATAAACGCCAAATAGGATGGAAGGGATGGGGTAAGCGGAGTTCTGGTACACGTGCTTGATTGTATTACAGTCGAAATAAATCCGGACAAACTGCCCTGGACAGCACTAATTCAGGATGCGTGGATGCCTGTGGGTTATATTTTTCCCCTTTATTTCTTAACAGGACCTGCCTGTTCGGTTCAGCAGGGATTCAAAAACATTTACTCGATGCCTCATTGCAAGAGCAAACACTGTACTCAGCAACACTCTACGTCAGGTGCTGGTGCTCAGCTATGCTGGCCCCCGATGTCCCAGGTAGTTCCTTGCAAGCATCTTAGGATCCAGGCCCTAGTGTTATGCTGTCAGACCAAAGACATTGGGGCTTGGAGACGCGACGAAATCTGCTCTTTCTCGGCCATACAGAGAGTAGTAATTGGCAGCAGCAGGATTTTATTCCGGGTCTGTCTGATTCAGGAGCTGCGTTTCTTTTCTTTTTCTTTTTTTTTTCTTAATGTTTATTTTTGAGAGAGAGAGACAGAGCACGAGCGGGGAAGGGGCACAGAGAGAGAGGGAGACACAGAATGCGAAGCCGGCTCCAGGCCCTGAGCTGTCAGCACAGAGCCCGACGTGGGGCTCGAACTCACGGACTGAGAGATCATGACCTGAGCTGAAGGCGGACGCTTAACCGACTGAGCCACCCAGGTGCCCCCACGGGAGATGCATTTCTAACCACTGCACAACATTACCTACTTCATGCCAGACCCTCGCCTGGGAGTCTGAGATGTAGTTGTGAATCGCAGGAGGTCCTTGTCGCGGAAAAAGCTGTAACCCTACTGGGTTGACATCCTATTTGTACTTCAAAAAAAAAAAATGTGTTTATTTGAATGAGTTGCATGGTCCTGAATTGCAAAAAAAAAAAAAAAAAAATAAAAGGGGGTCCCAAATTGAAAAAAAAAAAAAAAAAAAAAATATGAAAGGGTACACAGCGAAAAGTGAGTGTCCCTTTCGTCCTGTTCTAGAACCCCTAGCTATTTACCTTCTCATTAAATAGCAGAAAACGAGTACTCCCCTCCTCCTTTCGCAACCAGGAAACACTGTCGAAGCGAATGGAAGGCGTAAACGAGATTGAAAGGCGACGCCGAGCGTCCTGTGTTCATCACGCGCTATGGACGCTGAGCAGGGCAGGGCCAAGTTGACCCACAGGGTCAGGCCACCAAGACGCGAGAGGCGAGAGCCTCAAATCCAGGCTCAAAAAGGAAAAGAAGGCGAGGCCCACCGGCCGCGCGGGGTCAAACGGTTCTACCATCGCAGTGGCTCAACGGGGCGGCAGTTTGTTTCCCGGGCGACGAGGGTCTGTGCCCCACATTCAGGGGCTCAGGTTGCTTCCGTCCTGGGGAGGCGTAGCCAGGTTTCCCTGGCGGGGTGGATGATTATGAGGGAGGGTGTTATGGGCACGCGGAAGAATGCCACGTATCACTTCTGCCCACATCCCCTGGGGCTGATTTTAGCTACATGGTGCTCACTGCACAGAGGCCTGGAAATTGGAACCCAGGTGGGCTCCCCGGAGGCAGAGGAAACAGGGGGACCTCAGAACCAGCCCTCTACTTTCCGGGTCCTGCTCAAGGCCAGATGCCGTGAGTGCAAATAGGCGATGAGAAGTCTGGATGTGGTCTCTTGGGAGACCGTAGGGGGAGGGGGGCAATACCAGTCCCCAGCTGAACGGGAGTCGGGAGCGGGACCCCTGTGCAGGAAGGGAGATGGAGACAGCTGCAGCCCGAGGAATCTCTTCCGGCAGGATAACTCTTATTTCTTTGAGCCCAGAATGCCTCAGTGATGGACGTTTCTTGAGAGGACGCAGCTTTCTAATGCTTGGATTTAGAGCACGTAAGAGATCAAACTGTTCCTAAAAATAATTGGGAAGTGTTTTGTGTACTTAAGATAAGGCAATGCTATAGATGAGAGAGAGAGAGAGAGAGAGGTTGATAGTGATGTATATTTACACAAAGTTTCTATGTAAGATATTGCGTATATAGAAAACTCAGAATACAGCGAAACCTTGGTTTGCGAGCACGATTCGTTCTGGAAACGGGCTTGTAATCCAAAACGCTTGTGCGTCAAAACCAGTTTCAAGAACCATTGGCTCAGTTGTGATCATGTGACGCTGGGCGTCACGTACGACTCGCGCTGCAAGACAGCGCTCGTTTATCAAGTTAAAATTTATTAGAAATGCTCATTTTGTGGAATGCTCGAGAACAGGCTACTCACAGTCCAAGGTTTTATATTCTGATAGGGGTATTGATATGTCCAGAAGGTGTAAGGGAACGAGTCTACACAGTACATGTGATTGGACTCCCAGGACAGACAAGGATACGGGCACCTCCTGGTTTCTCTGCTCACTGCAGGTGCCGCCTTGGGCCAGGGTCTGGATGCCTCTGTGTGCTAACCGCCTGTGGAATCGCTTCATCCATCACCTCCCGCGAGCAAATTCCGGAGATGTGCCACTGTCCTCATTCTCGGTCCATCCTCTACCTAGCAACTGCAGTGATATTTTTTAAATTTTACCTTAAAGGGAGGGGGGTGCTGGGACAGGGGCTGAGGGAGGAGAGAGAATCCCCAGCAGGCTCCATGCTCAGCCCTGAGCCTGATGTGGGGCTCGATGGAACCCTGGGATCACGATCTGAGTCGTAATCGAGAGTCAGATGCTCAACCAACCGAGCCACCTCGGTGCCACCCCCCCCCCCTTTTTTTTAGTTGCCATGATATTTTTAACGGTAGATTTGACCATGTATTTCTCCCAGGCCAGCACTTTGCTCAGTACTCTCTTGTGCTTACCCTCTGCTGGTCCAAGCACTTTGGAAAACAGTTGGCGATTCCTTATAAATTAAACCTACACTGGCCATATGGCCCAAGCCCCCCACTCCTAGGTGTGCACGTAAACAGAAATGAAAACATATGTTCATTTAAAGACCCGTATGTGAAAGTTTATAGCGGCGTTATTCAAGACAGCCCAAAGCTGGAAACGACCAAAATATCTATCTACCCGCAGATAAATAGAAAAACAAATTATGGTATATCCATATAATGAAATATTCCTTTGTAATTAAACACACACACACACACACGCAAAGCAGTGATATTCACAGCGCGGATGAATCTCAAAAACATCGTGCTGAGTGAAGGAAGGCAGATCCAAATGATGACACATTGTATCCTTCGTTTATCTGAGGATCTAGAAAGCGCAAGCTCAGCTAAGGTGACAGAAGGCAGACCCGTGGTTGCCTGGAGCGGAGGGAGGGGGTTGACCGCAAAGGCAGCACAAGGGAACCTTCCCGGCGGATGGGAATATTCTGTATCTCAACTGGAGAGACAGTTACGGAGGTGTGGAGAGCTGGCAGAATGTACTGGACTGTGTACTTGAACTGGGAATATTTGATGGTATGGAGATTACACTTCAATAAGTTGACGTTAAAGTAACAAGATTGAATCTCCCCGTGTGGTTTTCCCTCTCATTCGGAATGACTTCCAAAGTCCTTACCACAGCTACAAGGCTCGGAATTTCTTCCTGTCCTGCACAGCATCTCGCCCCCAGTGCCGGGCACGCCGGCCTCCCTGCTGATTCTCTAACACCCACCTCCATGCCCTTGCCTTTCCAGAGCCTTCCACTTGGACAGCACCTTCCCTGGCTCCTGTCATGGCGGCTGTCTTCACCTCTCCAGGCACCTGCTCGTAGGTCACGTCCTCAGAGCACCCTCTGATTCCCACTCCCATTTTTTTTTTTTAATTTTAGAGTGAGAGCACAAGCTGGGGAAGGGGCAGAGGGAGAGAGACAGAGAGAGAGCATCTTAAGCAGGTCCCATATTCAGTCTGGAGCCCGATGCGAGGCTCGATCCTACAACCCTGGGATCGTCATCTGAGCCGAAATCAAGAGTTGGATGCTCAACCAACTGCACCACTCAGGTGCCCCTGATTCCCCCTTTCTGTCACTCACGATACCTGGAGTCTATTTTTTTTTAATTTTTTTAATGTGTTTTATTTATTTTTGAGACAGAGAGAGACAGAGCATGAACGGGGGAGGGGCAGAGAGAGAGGGAGACACAGAATCGGAAGCAGGCTCCAGGCTCTGAGCCATCAGCCCAGAGCCCGACGCGGGGCTCGAACTCACGGACCGTGAGATCGTGACCTGAGCCTAAGCGGACGCTTAACCGACTGAGCCACCCAGGCGCCCCACCTGGAGTCTATTTTAAGCTGGCCTCATGCAGCTTATCGCAACCTGAAAATATGCCTAATGAATTTGGCGTCTGTTTTCCGGAGCTAGAATGAATGTTTTGTGAGGGCAGGCATGGTGTTTCATCTCCATAATCTCCACACCTGTTATAGTGCCTGGTGCATCATAGGCTCTCAACAAACATGTGCTTGATTTAGTAAAATATGAGTGTGCCCATACACATATATGCACATGCATATACACACATGTATGTATATGCACGTATACGTATAATGTAAAGCACTAAGGGCTATGAAGAAAGAGTGTGTGTATACGTGTGTATACGGGGGACATATGGGATGACGTACTCAATGAAAACATCTCTGAGGAGGTGACTTTTAAACAAAAACTAAACGTAACAGGGGAGTGAATCGTGCAGATAGCTGGATGAGAGCATTCCGGGCAGAGGAACCACAAGTGCAAAGGCCCTGAGGTTGGCATTCAGTAACGGTGAGGTCAGCGTATCTGAAACAGAACGAGTGCGCCCCCCACTCCCTGCCCCCCCATATGCCCTATCGGCGTGTAAGTTTCCTTTACATTGTTGCTCCTTTGATCATTCATGTAGTCGTCTGTCTCTTCTACCGGACTGTGAGTTCCACAAAGGGAAGACCGTGTCTGTTTTATTCAAAAGGACGTATCTGCACCGATGGAGTGCCTGGCACAGGGTGGGGGGGACGTTCGAGCACGTGGTGACAAGTATGAACTGTTTCATGAAGGAGCGAGAGCGGAAGGAGAGGAGAGAGCGTCGCATTGGCCTGGACAAGGGACTCTTGGCTTCATGGCTTCCAATGGGAGCACCGGTGATCCGCTGGAGCGCGGGCCGCCTCACGGTCCTGTCCAGAGTGGGGAAGGAATCGAGGAACCTCCTGGCTTTGATTACATGGTTTGGCCAGATGGCAAGCAAGGGCTTTCCCACCCAACTCAGACCCATGGCTGGTGCGGGCACAGCCGATTCTGCCATTCCTCCAGTCTCACTTGGTTATGCGGGCACGTCGGGGGAGGCGTTTGAAGTAACGTACGGACCCCTGAGGCATTTTCCAGGGGGAGAAATATCCCACCCTATTCTGTCACCTCTCCTTTCAGCACAAGACCTTTCTTACTTGGAGAGTCATTTTTCCTGATGGCCAAAAAGTAAGAACGTATTACACTTAAACACCCGTGGGCACAGATAGACCCCCCCCCACACACACACATACACACACATACATACACCATTCATAATTTACCACGTAAGAGATAAGCCCTGGTGATATTCTGTTGTATTGAACGCCACTCTTTTGGTGTGTGAGGATGCATCCTTTAGAACATATGAACATCACAGGGCGTCTGGGTGGCTCCGTCAGTTAAGTTGCTGACTCTTGATTTTGGCTCAGGTCGTGATCTCACAGTCGTGGGGTCGAGCCCCGCGTCAGGCTCCTTACTGCCTCACTGACAGCGTGGAGTCTGTTTGGGATTCTCTCTCTCCCTCTCTCCCTGCCCCTTCCCTGCTCATGCTTTCTCTCTCTCCCTCTCTCTCTCTCAAAATAAACATTTAAAAAAGAAATATGAACACCATACAAGAAATGTTATTTTGTAACATTTTTTAAATGTTTATTTATTTTTGAGAGAGAGACAGAGACAGAGACAGAGTGTGAGCAGGGGAGCGGCAGACAGAGAGAGGGAGACACAGAATCCGAAGGAGGCTCCGGGCTCCGAGCTGTCAGCACAGAGCCCGACGCGGGGCTCGAACTCATGAACCCCGAGGTCATGACCTGAGCCGAGGTCGGACGTTCAACCGACGGAGCCACCCAGGCGCCCCTATTTGGTAACAAATTTAAATAAAGAGCTTATCTGAATGACTTCTCTCACTGTTGAATAGCCTGCTAAACTCAAATTTCAATGCTACTTCACAGAGGTGCTGTGAGTTTATTTAAGTCAATGCCCTGGTATTGAGTGTTTAGATTTGCTGTCACCGTGTTTATACACAGCTGCCAGGGAAATCTCTGCCCACATCTTTTCTTCGCCATCTGTGTCCCTCACCTGGGGACAAAGTCGGAGAGGCCTGCTGGTGGGGAGAGGGGAGCACAAACATCCTGGACGAGGTCACGTCCGCCGTGTCGTTCTCCAGAGATGCCGAACCCTCTGTCCACCAAGCCCGTGTTTCTCTTTTCCCCCAGGTCTCCCCAAATGTGTTACCTTTTTATTTTTGAATCACTTCTCCCAGAGCCAGTGATGGAACCATTCGTCCTCTGCTTGCTCACCAATACTGTAATTTTTATCAACAGGATGCATGCATGAGTGAGAAAACAGATCCAAAGAATTAATGATAATGTAGCAAAGAGCTCCCACCCCCTCTCCCCTGCATTTTACGTGTAGCGACCCATGGATTCCCTCCTAAGTTGTTGGGCTTATATTTCTCCTGATGGTTACCTCCTTATCATCATACGATAGAGACACTTACATTTGTTAAGATCCCATATTTAGAAAATACTCGTTTCCTTGATATTAACACTTACACGACACTGTCTCCTTCTTCCCCAGCTTCCTGTTTCATCGTTACTTGTAATTCCTTATTATTGCATTATTCCTTTTTGTTCTTCTGTTGGCTACTCTTTTTTTAAGGCTGTTGCTTAAAAGCTGAAACCTCCTAAGGTGTAAGGTTTTTTAAGCAATATAAACTGAATACAAATTGAGTTCAATTCATATGAATTGAATATACCCGTTTCATACGACAATATGAAATTCTGTCATAATTTCAAATGACAGAAAAGTTGTAAAAGTTTTGAAAAGATTCTCTGCATACCTTTCACCCAGATTCCACAAATAATATTCTTATTGGCTCTAAATATACTGACATCACCATACGCATATGTAGATAAGCATACATATTACTGTTATTTAGTAGAAGCTTCTGAGCTGTTTGAAAGTTGCAAATGTGTTATACTTTTTGTTTCAATTATTTTTTTTAGTTTTTATTTTTGAGAGAGAGAGAGAGAGAGAGAGAAAGCATGCACGAGGGCAGGGCAGAGACAGAGAGAGAGGGAGAGAATCCCAAGCAGGCTCCTCACTGTCAGTGCAGAGCCTGATGTGGGGGTCGATCCCATGAACCATGAGATCATGACCTGAGCCAAAACCAAGAGTCGGACACTTAACCGACTGAGCCACCCAGGCGCCCCTTCACTTCCGCTTTAGATTGAATGTTTGTGTTCCCTCCAGCAGGCGAGGACACAAGAGTTTCCAGATCACCACAACCTGACCATGCTGGCCCCCTGACTGTGGACTTCCAGCCTCCAGAACCGTGAGCTAGAAATTTCTGCCCTTCACAATCCCCCCAGTCTGTGACGTCGTGTTACGGCGGCCTCAACAGACAGCTTCTGAATACTTCAGTGTGAATTTCCCGAAAACCAGGCCATTCTCTTCCATAACCACGGTGCGGTGATCAAAATCAGGAAATGACACTGAATCATCACGATTATCTCATCTACAGATCTTACTCAAATTTCACCAATTGCCTGCTAATGTCCTTTGTAGCACAACCAAGGAAAATTGGCTGCCTTTTTAACTGCAAATAATAAATACGGATCTCCGTTTCTTGTTTCATTTGCTTTATTCATCCTGTGCACCCTTTAATAAATGCCGTGGTTTCCTTCTGGTAGGGCCCGGGCAATGCGAGTTAAGTCTATTCCTAGGTACTTTCTTGTCTTTTTTTATTCCTCAGTATTTTCATTTGTTTTGGCTGGTATTATTGTGAATGGGATCTATTAATCTTTTATATCGTACCTTGCTGAACCCTTGTATTAGTTCGCAGCGTGTGTTACCCAATTTTCTAAGGAGACAGCATATTACCTGCAGATAACGATAATTGCATCTCATCCCCCCGCCCGGAAATTTTAACTCGTTTCTTCGTCTTGTTCCTTCGGCATCGGCCACGAAATTAAGACACGCGTCATTCCAGGGGCGCCTGGGTGGCTCGGTCGGTTAAGCGGCCGACTTCGGCTGGGGTCACGATCTCGCGGTCCGTGAGTTCGAGCCCCGCGTCGGGCTCTGGGCTGACAGCTCGGAGCCTGGAGCCTGCCTCCCATTCGGTGTCTCCCTCTCTCTCTGCCCCTCCCCCGTTCATGCTCTGTCTCTCTCTGTCTCAAAAATAAATAAACGTTAAAGAAAAAATTAAAAAAAAAAAGACATGCATCATTCCAGTCAATTGTCTGAATGTTTTATTCGGAGAAGTTACAGATTCGTAAGAAGTTGCAACACGTGGTAAGAGGAGGGCCCCTGCGCCCTGCAATCTACCCCCCGTCGTGTGGCCCTCTTTCTTGCCTGTGAAACAGCAGCAAACTCAGGAAGCTGGCATCGTTGATACAATCCACGAAGCATTCAGATTCCGCTGTTTATAAACGCGCTCGTGTCTTCGCGTTTGTTCTATGCCGCCTCCATCCTCTGTCTAGCTTCCTGTACCACCAGTGTCGTGCACTGACTTTTTCACGTGAGCGAAAGGAAGCATACGTTCGGCCTGAGACCCTCCCAAAGATGTGTCAAGACATTGCCCAGAGGTGTTCAAACCGCCCGAGAAACAGAGACGCGCGTCGAACACACGCAGGTTTCGACGGGTACATTCTTTCCGGGTTAATCCTCCGGTCAGCTCATCCAGCTACACCGGCGACGGTCTAAGACGAGAAAATGAAATGACCTAACCTTCCCAGACGTGCAAATTAACATTTCGCATTGGGTTCACTTTGTTGAGGGGGGGCTCGAGGAAAGAGAGACAAGATGTGAGAGGCTTGGGAAGAGCCTCTCCTGAACTGGGGGTAGATGAAGACCATGGCCACTGCCTCCACAGGCTTCTCATGTCTGCCCGTCGGTCCTTTCCATCCTCCCCCTTCACCGATGCGAGGCCGTCTCCCGAGGACGCAGCCTCACCTACGAACTAGTCCAGGCAACAGGATTTCATCTGGGTGTAATCGCGTCTCTAATTCTAATTTCTAGCGTTTGGCACAGCAAGAGATCCCGCAACAAGCCAAAGGTCACCGAAGGAAACGCACAGACACAGCTAAAGTGTGGGGCATTCTCCGAGGTCCTATGGGAGGTGCTCTTCCGAAAATAATGCGGAGAAAGGGGAGCGCTTTGCGCTGCTGGTGGGAATGCAAACTGGTGCAGCCACTCTGGAAAACAGTATGGAGGTTCCTCAAAAAACTAAAAATAGAACTACCCTGCCACCCAGCAATGGCGCTACGAGGCATTTATCCACGGGATACAGGTGTGCTGTTTCGAAGGGACACATGCACCCCCGTGTTTATAGCAGCACGATCGACAGTAGCCAAAGGATGGAAAGAGCCCAAATGTCCATCACCAGATGAATGGATAAAGAAGATGGGGCATATATATATACAATGGGATATTACTCAGAGATGAAAAAAAATGAAATCTTGCCATTGGCAACAACGTGGATGGAACTGGAGTGTGTTATGCTAAGTGAATAAGTCATTCAGAGCAAGACGGATGACTTCACTCATAGGTGGAATTTGAGAAACTGAACAGGTGAACACAGGGGGAGGGAAGGAAAAATCAGATCTAACCAGAGAAGGAAGCAAACCACAGGAGACTCTTAAATACAAAGAGCAAACTGAGGGCGGCTGGAGGGGAGGTGGGTGGGGGGATGGGTTAAATGGGCGACGGGCACTGAGGAGGGCACTTTTGGGGATGAGCGCCGGGTGTCGTATGTAAGAGATGAATCACTGGGCTCTACTCCTGAAGCCAAGACTGCACTGTATGTTAACTAACTTGAATTTACATTAAAAATAAATAAATGGGGGGCGCCTGGGTGGCTCAGTCGTTTGAGCATCGGACTTCGGTTCAGGTCAATTTCTCGCGGTTTGTGGGTTTGAGCCCCGGGTCGGGCTCTGTGCTGACAGCTCAGAGCCTGGAGCCTGCTTCGGATTCTGCATCTCCCTCTCTCTCTGCCCCTCGCCCGCTCATGCTCTCTCTCTGTCTCAAAGATAAATATAAACATTAAAAAAATTTTTTTAATAAATAAATAAATAAAAACCAAGTGGGACCTGTCACGACCACAAGGACCCTAATGAGACATGATGGACCTAATGAGTCCCCCAGTGAGGACTAAGTATAATGTGGTCTCCGGGATAACTCACGGACAGAAAAAAGTTTCAAGGGAAAAATCAGAAAATCTGAATACAGTCCAGACCTCAGTTGACAATAACGTACCCAGACTGGTTCACTCATTGTAAAACAAAGGACAGTACTCAGGCAAGACGCAAACAGTAGGGGAAACCGGGTGTGGGGGGTAAGAAAGCTCTCTGCTCTATTTTTTCTATTTCTCTGTACATCTTAAACTATTCTCAAATTTAAAAAAACCATCAGAAGACAAACGGGGACGATTGGGAGACTTTTAAACAGGAACTAAATATTGGATAGAGAGTAGTCATTAGTTTTATTGGGTTGGGTGATGGTGTTGAGTTATGAGGGAGACGGAATCCCAATAATTTTGGCAATGTGTGCCATAAACTGTTAAGTGTTTAAAGATAAAGTGGCTTGTGGTGGGAACTTACGTCAAAATGATTGAGCCTAAGTCTGACGGAATGATTGCCAATAGGTTAAACCTATTAGGTGAAAAGCCCCTGGAGACTTTCTAATGGGTAGATTATAGAAATTAACTCCAGAATCTACTTAACATCATCAAAGGAGACGACCGGGCATATGGTCTTCCCATGATGAACCACATCAACACTACTTACAGAATACTCTTGCCAGAAATCTAACCCGAATTCCATCAAGCCTCCCTAGCTCGCTCCCAGTTGACAGGAGGTAAAAGTGAGGGAAGAATGTGTGAAATGGCATCACAGAATTGACTTAGCAAAATCCGGAATGTGGCAAGTTGCACAAGAGAAGTGACCTGGGCTCTTGAAACAAAGAAACACAGTGGAAAACCAAAAAGCAGAACAAACCAAAACCGGAAGAGAAAACCCAGAGCAAGGGTTAGTCAAATACACCGTGGGGACCCCCGGATGAATCCCAATTCAATGATAATAACTGTAAAAACAGACAGGAGGAAGCAGGTGGTGTGGGGGGGGGAAGGGGTGGTGGGAGGGCAGAGCTCGGGTGATCTGAGCACAGACTGAGTATTTGGTACTATTTAGAAAATGTTCGCTATTTTAGGTATGATAGTGACATCGTGTTTGTATTTTTATTTATTTGTTTTGAGAGAGACAGGCATGCCAAGTGGGGGAGGGACAGAGAAAGAGGGAGACAGAATCCCAAGCAGGCTCCACAGTCAGCACAGAGCCCGATGTGGGGCTCAAACTCCCGAAACCGGGAGATCATGACCTGAGCCGAAACCAAGAGTCAGACGTTCAACCGACGGAGCCACCCAGGGGCCCCATATCTTGCAGAGACACGGACTGAACTACTTATAGGTGAAATCACACAACGTCTGGGATTTGCCTCAAAGCAATCCAGGACTGGGGCGTAAGAGGCATGGAGTGATTGAGGGAACAGGCGGATTGAGATTGTCCCCAGAATTGTCTGTGCTGAAGCTGGTGGGGTCCATCACGCCAGCGTCTCTGTTTTTATATACAGTAGGTACTTTACAAAATGAAATCCTTAAATAATGGCTCAGCCAATGGAAAGATGAGGCAAAGGCAAAAGAAACAAAAAGGCAAAAAAAAAAAAAAAAAAAAAAAAAAAAGACACACAAAAAAGCCAAATGTTAAAAAGCTGTTGGAATCCAGCTGTAGGTGAATCATATTCAATTATGAAATGTAGTATGCCTTCTAATTTTCTGCATATTTGATGATTTTCATGATCAAAAATTAAAAATGAATGACCGAGTAGAATAATAACACAAAAGTCAGGGAAACGACTGCCCTGCAGGGGGAGGAGGGGGGAGATGGGATCAGATAGGCATGGGGAGCTGCTAAGGTCCAGAAAATTTTCCATTTCCTAAAAAGGAAGTAAACATGTGTTTATTTTTTTTCTTTCTTTTTTTTTTTTTTAAATTTTTTTTTTCAACATTTATTTATTTTGGGGACAGAGAGAGACAGAGCATGAACGGGGGAGGGGCAGAGAGAGAGGGAGACACAGAATCGGAAACAGGCTCCAGGCTCCGAGCCATCAGCCCAGAGCCCGACGCGGGGCTCGAACTCACAGACCGCGAGATCGTGACCTGGCTGAAGTCGGACGCTTAACCGACTGCGCCACCCAGGCGCCCCAAACATGTGTTTATTTTATCAATGTCTTAGAAACTGTGAAGGTATGCTCTGTTCACCCTTCACTTTCAGGTATGGCACGAAAAATTGCAAAAATACATTTTTTTTCTTCCTTTTTCCTTTCTTCCTTCCTTCCTTCCTTCCTTCCTCCCTCCCTCCCCTCTCTCTTTTCTTTCTTTCTTCTTTCCTTTCTTTCTTTTCTCTCTTTCTTTCTTTCTTTCTTTCTTTCTTTCTTTCTCTCTCTCTTCTTACAGAGGGTTTGAGGTCCCCTGGCACCTCACCATGACATCAAGCTCCTGGGGAGTTTCTTACGTGTCCTGCCATGAATCGGGGCTGGCTTGGGTACTGGACGGGGAAGGTGACCTCACACTTCTGCTTCCTTTTCTTGGAGAAGATGAGGGAGGGGTATTGGTGGTGGGAATTTAGTCAGGACTAACCAAGGCAAGGAATATCCCTCACAGACGTGACACCGTTAGATTTGCGACCCGCCCTGCCGCCTGTCCATCCGTCCTTCCTTCTTTCCGTTCTTCCTCCCCGTCTCCTTCTCTTTCTTTCTTTTTAAATGAAGTTGAGTTTCAGCAAACTCCAACTAGCCTTCCATCTTCCTGAGCGGACGGGTTTAACCCTTCTTAACTTTGTGAGAATAAGAACGAGGCTTTTTTGCGAATTGTGAAAATACCATGAGAGCACGCAGCCTCCCTTGGTCCGATTAAAGGGGAAAGACGTGACACGGAGAACGTGGCCAACAGGAGGCTGGGATAGGGTCAGTCACAGAGGAGACGCAGGACAGCCAGCCAGCCAAGGGACGGAGACCCGGGCCCCGGGCCGGACCCCTGATTCTAACATGAGGGAGGACCGATGAGAATGTTCACTTTTTCTTGCTGTGCGACCCCTGATCCTGCTCTGAATGGCACTTTTCTCTCCCGTAGATGTAACTCAAGTCCTGCCAACTATAGGGGACAGACCAAGAAACCAGAGGAGTGAAATAGTTAACTGAAGAGCGTGTGCCTCATCTACCTGGGCAGGTAGGACTCAGCTGCAGCAGCAACAGAGACCCAGCCTTTGCTTTTCATCTCAGGAAAATCGAGATCTGACGTTTGAAAGTGAAATATCCCTATTCCGCATGTTGGCACGTAATTCGATTTAAAAAGAAAACGCAACAACAAAACCAAAAAGCAAACACAGTAGAGCCACTTAAAAAAAAAATCACCTTTGATTAAAGATGCGCTTCCGTTGGGGCGCCTGGGTGACTCAGGTCACGATCTCGCGGTCCGTGAGTTCGAGCCCCACGTCGGGCTCCGTGCGGACAGCTCAGAGCCTGGAACCTGCTTCGGATTCTGTGTCTCCCCCTCTCTCTGCCCCTCCCCTGCTCATGCTCTGTCTCTCTCTGTCTCAAAAGTAAATAAATAAAAACATTAAAAAAATCTTTTTAAAAAGGATGTACGAGATACTGGATAACACCTGAAGAACCTCCCCAATGTTAACAACCTGCATTAAAACAATTTGGCTTCGAGGTTAAGGAGACACGTTGGGGACGCAGAAAGACGTCGGTTCAAATGGTAGCTCTTCCCCTTCCGGCTGTGTGACGTCGGAAAAGTCCCTCAACTTCTCTGAGCTTCTGTTTCCTCCCCTGAGACCGTGTAGCTGCCAGAATTGTAAGGAGGACGTGGGCACACAGGTGGCCCCTGGCACACAGGACGTGCTCGATAAATGGCACCGATTATAACTCTTGACTTCCACCAAGATGTGTTAGCTGCACACTTTTGAATCTGGAGGACTTTACGCAAACAGATAATTGGAGGAACTTTTGCTTGCGTGATGAGTTCCTCAGGAAAGCATAGCAGAAACTTCCTTCGGGGGAGGCTCAGCCCTTGCGTGGACGACGCAGAACGGTGTCCCGGAATCTGCTGTGGGCTATGTTCCACTCTGGAGTTCATCTCTTGATCCCAAAGACTGAGGATCTGAAGACTTGAGGTCCTGTGGGTAACAAAAAAATGAAGCAGATGCCTACGACGAAGCTAAGACCAACTCGATCTTCCACTTAAAAATATATTAAGTGCTTTCTTTCTTTCTTTTGGTAGCTTTAGATTTGCAGAGTCGTCTTCCAGACCCTACAGAAACTTCCCGTATACACTCATCCAGGGTCCCCTATGGTTAACATGTTACATCACCACGGTGCATTTGTCACAACGGAAAACCAACATCGGTGCGTTTGTATTAACTAAATTCCAGATTCCATTTCAATGTCACTGGTTATTTTTTTTCCCTGTTAATACCTCTTGCTGTTCCAGGAGGCAATCAGAGGTACTCCATTGCTTTTCACCATCCCCTTTCCCCCCTACCTTCTCTGATCTGTCCCAATTTCTTAGTCTTCCCTTGTTTTTCGTGACCTGACAACCTTGAGGGTACCGGCCAGGCGTCTTGTAGAATGTCCTCCAATCGGGGCGTGTCTGGTGAATTTCCCATGATGAGACTGGAGCCTGGGGTTTGGGGGAAGAAGTCCACGGAGGTGAGGTGCCCCCAGCATCACGTCATATCTGGGGGCACCCAGAACATTAGCCTTCATCACTTTGTCACAGTGCTGTTTCCCAAGCTTCTCCCCTCTCTGGGCACCATTTTTCCTCTTTCCAGAATTTATTCTTCGGGAGCAAGCCATTAAGTCAAGCCCACCCTCAGTGGGGAATCCCAGAAAAGGAGGAAGGTTAACCCCCACCTTCTGAAGTGGAACATCTCCGTATATTAAACAGAACTCTTCTGTGAGCAACTGACTTTCATCCTGTGTGGCACGTTAGCCCCATTTTACAGGAGTGAAAACGGAGGCCCAAGAAAGTCAAGCAACTTGCCCGAAGCGGCTACATTTATAGGGAACAGAGCCTGGGTTCAAACTGCCAAGTCTTTGACCCCAAGGCCTCTCTTCTTTCCAACGCTCAGTGCCAGACTCCAGCAGCACTGCCCTTGACCCTTGCCCTGTTTCGGGTTCCTCCTCTGCGTGTCGTGAAGGCTCCTTGGCAACATTGTCTCTGCCGTCTCTTCAGACTCAGAATGCTTGGTTTCTGTCATCCACGAAACGAGTTAAATCACTGACACAGAGAACAATCTGGTGAGTCTTTCTCAGAATTGCTGTGTCCTTGTGGTCACCGGAACCCAGGTAAGGACTGACTCATGCTTGTTTCCAGATGCTGGTGAATTCCTGTGGGGGCAGCTCTCCCCACTGCCTCTGCAATCCGGGGAGGTGCCAAACGTACTCACCAAGCCCCCGGCACCCTAGAAAGTAAGAGGCACAAAGAAGGGTAGAAAACGCTGTTTCTGTTACCCCCTGGAACTTCGTGGGAACAACAATGTTTTCCCGGCGTCTGTCTTTCTAGCTGAAGCACATTCGCAGCTCAGTGATTCCCCCAATACTCTAAATTTTTTCTACTTCCCTGATCAAGACTCTCTTTCCTGCAAAATAAACTCCAACCCAAGTGGAGGCAAGATTCCAACTTAAGTTCACTCTAGCCAAAAAAAAGAAAAGAAAAAAGAAGAAGTTATCATTCCATCAAACTGAAAAGTCTATTTAGGGCTGTTTCAGGTATGGCTGGATCCAGGAGCTCTAAAGACACGGTCAGGGGGCGCCTGGGTGGCGCAGTCGGTTAAGCGTCCGACATCAACCAGGTCACGATCTCACGGTCCGTGAGTTCGAGCCCCGCGTCGGGCTCTGGGCTGATGGCTCAGAGCCTGGAGCCTGTTTCCGATTCTGTGTCTCCCTCTCTCTCTGCCCCTCGCCCGTTCATGCTCTGTCTCTCTCTGTCCCAAAAATAAATAAACATTGAGAAAAAAAAAATTTAAAGACACGGTCAGGATTCTTCCTTTCCATTTTAAATCTCAATTCTCCTGTGTTGGCTTCAGTCTCAGGCAGGCTTTCCCTAAGTTGACCTGGTATTTTCCAGCTTTCTGGGCTTCCAGAAAAATAAATGCCTCTGTGCTAATTGTTCCAGCCAGTCTCCATCCCGATTCTGATTGGCCGAAATATGTTCACCTGCCTTATCTACTGCCACAAAGTAGTGCGCAATAAACAGCTACAAAGCCTCACTGGCATATAAAAACATTTATTTACCATGGATCCAGAGTCGTTTGAGGGCCAGCTGACGGTTCTGCTGATGGTCTCGCCCCCTGACCTGGTGGGTCAGTTGTGCAATGGGGGTGATCCTGCTCTGTTCCACATGCCTCTCCTCCCCCAGCAGGTCGGCGCAGGCATGTTCTCCTGACCAAGGCAGAGGTGAGGGGACGCACACCCGTCGGCATCGGCACAGCGACTTGCCGTCACTTCCGTCCAAGCCACTTGGCCACGACGCACGGCAAGCCGGCCCCCGTGTCAGGGGTGGAGAATTCGACGGCTTCTAGAAGGCGGTCACGTTGTGTCTGGACCTGTCTTCAACCCAAGTCAACTCATTGTATGTTTCATCTCACATCCTCCTCATGCTTTGACATTGTTTTCACCCCGTTTGAGCGCCCTCACAAAGGGAATGCTCTTAGGCACCTTTCGCGGATTATTCCTTATCGTCGTTTTTTAGCCACAGGTGACGCACAGGCAGATTTTTGCCCCTTTTGGAAAGGATGCTGTCTGGCTGAATTCAGCTCATCATGCTAGCACTGTAGAAGACCCTCTTGATTTCATCTTATTTGTTTTAAGTGTATGCATTTCTTTCGAGAGAGACGGAGACAGTGCGAGTGGGGGAGGGGCAGAGAGAGAGGGAGACGGAGCATCTCAAGCAGGCTCCGCGCTGCCAGCACAGACAGAGCCCGTCGCGGGGCCCGAACCCACGAACGCGTGAGATGCTGACCTGAGCCGAAATCAAGGGGCGGATGCTTAACCGACCGAGCCCCCCAGGCACCCAGAAGACCCTCTGGGCTTTAAGCGGGAGTGAGGAAATTCTCGGTACCAGGGGGGTTTGGAGATGAGGACCCACAATCTATAAACAGGAGTGATAGTATCTCCTTCTTCTTGGCAAATGTTGGGCGATTTGGAGACACTGGCGAAGACGTCACCGAACGCCCAGGCTTCCTCGCCGTCCTCCTGCGAGTCAGTCCTCCGGGACAGACGATGGCTCTTCGAAGCTGGCAAACGCCTTCCAAAGAGATAACGTGACTTCCATTCCCGTGTTTCGACAGGAGCCGATGCCGAAGGGCTCGACAGCATCTAATCTCTGCAACAATTCTCCTAAGAGCTAAAGTCTCTCCTCTCGCAGGGAGCCGGGGTCTCATGAGTGGCCTATGATGTGGCCGCTGGGAGGAGGGGTGGACACCGCAGGGAAGACGGGAGGAACCGTCTCCCGGGCTCAGGAACGTGAATGTCACCGGTTGCCGAGAGGGGCAGTGACGCCCTGGGAAAACTTCGACCCCGCAGAGCACTTCCATGAGTGGAGCCGGGAGGCCACGAACAGCTCTGTCCATACACGCGGAGCCGCAGGAAGTGTGGGCTCCTGCTTGGCACGCCGTGTGGACCCTGGGCTCTTCTGGGAATGCCACTGATGTCTTCGCTCACCCCACAACCGTTTAGGGAGCCCCTACGAAGTGCCAAGCCCTAGAGTGCCACAGTGGGCCGGACAGAGAAGACCCTGCCCGTGTGGGAGGGCCGTTCCCTCCAGGAAGAATCCACGCGGCGTGCCCGGAAGGTCAGCAACGGGAACGCAAAAGCAAATTGCTGAACTTGCAGGTCACGGATGAGGTCTGCACAAGACGAAGGAATGACGGGTAAGCGGGCGCACCAGCTGAGGAGGGGGCCTGCCAGTCACTGGATGGGGCCCAGGGCACGTGATTCTCGGTTACGCGTTCAGCAAATCCCTGCGGAGCATCTTTGTCGCAGGAGGCATTAGGTGCTGCGGAGACGAAAGGGAGCAGGATGCCCACGGATCGCTGCCCTCACAGAGATTAGGGTTCAGAGGGGGCAGTAGATGAGGAGAGGAGGCAGGGCCCCCTGGGGAGCGACTGGGAAAGCCCACAGGCCTCTGGAAGCAGAGCAGGGGCGAGAAGGTTCCTAATGGGGCCGAAGAGCTTCGGGGTCTCAGCGAGCAATGACAGCTGAGGCCAGTGAAGGTGCAGGGAGGGAGGGTGGGGAGGGCCCGTCCTCAGCGGAGCCTGGCACCCGTGAGGTCCGGCTCCAGGTCCCGTCCAGCTGGGTGGGGGGCATATGGCAAAAAAATGAGGCTGGAGAATAAAACAGTAGCTCAGGCAGGGAGGGTAAACTTGCACCTGCTTTGCAAAGGAGTCTGGACTCCAACCCCAGGTCGGCGAGACATGATGGCAGCGGGGAGGGGTGGGGGGGAGGTGGTTCAACAGGTGCGTGGCATGGCAAGAGTTCCGTGCAGAAGGATCCCTACGCCCTTGGCCCGCCCAGTGGATAAGAGAAGGCAAGACCGGGGCCGGGGAGCCACGTAAGGAAAGGCGGTGTTAGCCAGGCGGGGAGGCCGTCCCGCGGGGAGCCAGCGGGCAGAAGCGTGGTGACACGCGTGGGCCGCCTGGTGGCAGAAGGCCCTGGCTTTGAACGTGTGCGCTGCGGACAGAGCTCCAGGGGTAGAGGCTCGCTCAAGGAGCTGCCCCGGCAGGAAGGAAAGGATGCGAAACAGGGAACCAGATGGTGAGGATGGGGTCTGGTGCTAAGCAGGTACCTCTTCAGCCTGAAGGGCTTTCCTGTCCTCACCTCCTGGGAGATTTGGTTACAAGGAGTGGATCCAACTACTGGTGAAAAGTGCTTTCTCGCAGACGACTAGAAGGTTGGGGACGGGAGACCCTCGAGGGCCTCGATTCTCAGGTTCTGTGAATCGGGATCATAGAGGGAGGGTCTGGCCGGACTCCAAAAGCCGCACCGGCGGGCGCGGGCGTGAGCTGCGGTCCCCGGAGAGGCGTCCAGAAAATGTGGCCAATGACACGCGGGCCCTGGGCAATGCTGTCAGGGCCCTGGCCTGTTCTCCACCTCCAAACGATGATAAGACAGAAAAAAAAAAAAAAAAATTCACAGGCAAGAGACAGGACCCTCCAAGCAACTGCTTACCTGGCAAAACCTCCCAAGGCAACAATACACGCTAACAGCCCGGCATCTGGTACCGAGAAGCACGCGCTCACACGAGCAAACCGGGCAATTAGAGTTTCCCAGAACCAGTTACCTAAGCTCGAGGGTTTCTTTGGAGTTGCCCGGAGGAGGGGTGAGAGGAAGAAAAATCATCTCCTGCTTCTGGCTGGCAGATTCAGCTGCTACAGACAGGGGCACCTGCGGGGAAGAGCAGGCAGATTCCCGTCCGCGTCTCCCTCCCTGAATCCGCCCGGAAATACCGGGAAGGGTGCTGGCCATCCCGGGGAGCTGCAATCCCTAGTCCCCCGGATGTTGGAAGGAGGGACCCCCGGTCCTCCTAGGCAGTAGAAGATAGCATTTAAGCCCATGGGCGCCCCACCAAATGGGTTTCTAACAACAGAGCCTCCCTGATGGGGTCGCCGCAGGATCGAACAAGTCCTCACAACGTACCACGGTCAGGTGGGCGCCCGGCACGGGGGGCTAAGCATTTTGGTTGCTACCGCGTGGGATATGCTCCCACCGCTACGGATTTCGAGCAGTGGCGCTCTTGGCGGTTTGCCGTGGGGGTGTCTCAGTCCCGGAAGAGAAGGAAGCCACATCCTCCGCTCTCCAAACAAAAGGGCCGTTAGGCCAAAAGAGTCTGGCACGTGCCAGGGTTTCCGGCAGCTTCCCGTGGCCGTGTGGCCACGCCAGGCTGCTTCCCCAAACACAATAGGCCTCCAGTTACGTTACGTGACGTACCTAACCCACAGGCACCTGTTTGCGTTCCTCTCTGTCTGCAAAAAGAAGATTCTCATTGTCTGGAAGGAAAAAAAAAAAAACCAAAACAAAAAAACAAACCAAACACAAAACCCATGATAATCTGCCAGGCACACGGACAAACCCTTTCACAGACAACAAAACCCCCAACAGCTTCTCATCAAGGGCTCTTCAGCCTGTTTCTAAACACTCACAGGAAGGCCAGGCTGACATTTTACACATGATTGACCCGGAGAGCCAGGCCTGTCTCTGGGTGCGCGTGTGCACGTGCGTGTGTGTGTGTGTGTGTGTGCTTACCTGCCCTGTAGCTCGGCCTCAACCGAGATTCACACTTGCCTGTGTGCAAATAATGAGTCACCGGGGCTAGAAGCCCACCCCCTTGGGTCTCTTTGCAGAGAAGGATTCGCATGAAAACCCAAGAAGTTGGGCGACAGGTTGGAGACAGCAGCCTGGGGTCTACTCCCCCGGCCCCAGCTGCCTCAGGGGTAGAAACCACTCCTATCTACAAAGTCCTCACTCTGAGAGTAGTGTTCTGACCACCGAACTCTCACCGAGCTGATGGGTGCAAAGCACCCAGCCTGCCTGGTACTTAGGTCCTCTGACCCCAAGGTCAAAATAAAGTTGACGGTCTCTTTTAAAAAAATTTTTTTTATTAGAAGTTTTTTTAATGTTTATTTTGGAAGGAGAGAGAGAGACAGAGCGTGCGTGGGGGAGGGGCAGAGACTGAGGGAGACACAGAATCCGAGGGAGCTGAGCTGTCAGCACAGAGCCCGACGTGGGGCTCGAACCCACAAACCATGAGCTCATGACCTGAGCCGAAGTCGGACACTGAACTGACTGAACCACCCAGGCGCCCCTAATTTATTATTAAAAATTTTTTTAAGTGTTTATTTATTTTTGAGAAAGAGAGAGAGAGAAAGAGAGAGGGGAGGAGGGGCAGAGAGAGAGTGGGAGACAGAATCCGAAGCAGGCTCCGGGCTCCGAGCTGTCAGCACAGAGCCCGATGCGGGGCTTGAACTCATGAACTGCGAGATCATGCCCTGAGCTGAAGTCGGACGCTCAACTGACTGAGCCACCCAGGCGCCCCGATTACTTTTAAACTTTATCATCTTTGTCTCCTCAGCAGTCCATGCGGGAAAGGCTTTGTTGGCAACCACCGTTGTACCTCCAGCACCCAGAACAGCTCCTGGCACTTAGTAGATACTCAATAAACACGTTTGGAATTCACCAAAGCACTGATCTCGGAGGAACCGTGACCCCCAGCCGGCTTCAGGCACAGCCCTCTGCTTCGCCCTCCTTATGAATCAGACCACCGTGCACTTCAAGCTTTATCTTCCTTTGTTTCTTTGTCTTTGTCTCCACGGACTTCACTCCTGAACTCATCATTCTGCTACTTTCCTTTGGATGGGACTCTCTGTTTTAGACCCTGCTTTCCCCAATTCATCTGCAAATGAGGAAATCCAGTTGTAACTGCCTTAATCGTGCATAAGTAATGTATCGCCTCAGATGACAGAGAAGTCCAATAGTGTATCTGGATTTATTCGGGTAATGAATGGAGTCCAGTAGTAGATTTAGCTTCGGATAATAAATATCTGTCAACGGAATTAAAAAGTGAGGGAGGGCGTGAATGCACGAGTCTCCCTACCTCCGGTGAGCTCTAATGTCTCAGGGCTCAGTGCAGGGGTCGAGAAAGAGGCAAAGTGGAGAGACGGGGTCCTGCAAACCCTTGTTTCGGCTGGATCGACACATCTCCTCTCTGTCTTGCGTTTTAGGGGGATCTTCATAAGACTTCATTTGATTTAAAGGGTTCTGCTACTTTGCCAACAGATCTTTGAAAACCATCGCTGTAATGGGAAAAAAATCAAGTCTTCGAAATCTCGAAGACCTGAGGCGGAATCCCACACCTTAATGGGTTTCGTGCCAAAGAAAATGCGAGCTCACGATGGTCTGCAAGGACCTACGGTCCGTCCCCTGCCATCTTCCAGCCTCGTCCGTCACTTCCTTCCTTTGACCACATGGGCCTTCTTCCAGGCCCTTGGGCTTCTCCGGGCTTTGCTCCCTCACAGCCCGTGCACATGCGCACCCTGCTGGAATGTTCTCCCCATCCCCAGCCCCATGCTTTTTTTATCACAGCCTTCACTGGTCTGCTCAGTGATTTCTCAGAGAGGCCATCCGGGGACCTGCTGCCTAAAGTAAACTTCTATCTGTCCTCTTCCTCCGCCCCACGACGGTCTGCTTCTCAGCGTGAATTACTTCAATAAGCCGTGTCATCGCGTGTTTGGCCTCCTCAGCCGTGACCCTGCAAGACAGAGACGGTGCCCGGCTTGGGGGCTACCGTGTGCCCAAGGCCCAGAACGTTCCCCTGCGCGAGGCGGTTTCTCATCAATATTTGCTGAATCAAAGAGAATAGTTGTAGGACATTGACTGTAGCGTACCCGGACCTCAGTGTTCTCATCTCTGTGTTGGACATAGTACGATCCACCCCTCAGAAAGTGACAGGGATGCCGCACAGAGCACGTCTGACGCTGGTGGGGGCGGGGGACATCTTCAAGTCGGCCGCCTCCCTGCTGTCCTGCCCCCTGTTTGCGGAGGACGCAGCCAGGTGAGCC
This sequence comes from Herpailurus yagouaroundi, assembly GCF_014898765.1. Classification (NCBI taxonomy): domain Eukaryota; kingdom Metazoa; phylum Chordata; class Mammalia; order Carnivora; family Felidae; genus Herpailurus; species Herpailurus yagouaroundi. Next base: position 1,180,296 of record NW_024412627.1, read on the forward strand.
TCGCCAGAACTCAAGCGTCTTCTAAAACCAGAGCCACCCTTCAGCTCTGAGGCTGATGGGGGCCAGTGATGCAGCCTGTCAGCCTCACGCTGCCACACGTCCGAATACACAAACTGAAAAATTCATGTCCCTGGAAGGCATCGCCTCCCTTCCTGCAGACGTCGCTGACCTTCTTGCCTGACTGCGGCTGCAGCGAAACCGAGGGCACCTGCTTTGCTCGGTCTTGGTGCAGCTACAGGGACAAAGGGCAGACCGGAGGAGAAAGCATCCGGCGGGAATCTCATTAGCTGGGAGAGAGAACCGGAGAGAGAGTCTGGCGTGAGAGCAAAAGTCCGTGTGATCTCTGCCTCCAGCTTTACAGCCCGTCCTGAAACCCATTCACGTGGACCCTCAGAGGGCCGGCTCCAAAACGGGGCCCAGGCAGGGGGAGGGAGGGGTGTGCGGGGCGAGGAAGAAGAGAGAAGCGTTAGGTCGTGACCCTGAATCTCACAGATTCTCAGGCACAGCAGCGCCCTCCAGGACCTTGCGCGACACCCACAGGTAATTCCTTCGCAATTCTTTTTTTTTTTTTTTTTTTAACGTTTATTTATTTTTGAGACAGAGAGAGACAGAGCATGAACGAGGGAGGGTCAGAGAGAGGGAGACACAGAATCTGAAACAGGCTCCAGGCTCTGAGCTGTCAACACAGAGCCCGACGCGGGGCTCAAACCCACGGACCGCGAGATCATGACCTGAGCCGAAGTCGGCTGCTTAACCGACTGAGCCACCCAGGCGCCCCTCCGCTGCAATTCTTTAAGCATGACGGCCCGGGCCGGCTCAGCATTTCGGGATGACGCCTACCTCAGCCGAGACCATTCTCAGGGCCCCAGACTCGTCATCAGGGCCCTCCTCTCCTTGTGGTCTGAGACTGGTTCCCCAACCTGGTCTCCCAAAGTGGGGAGACCAGTGGCATCACCTGGGAGCTGGTCAGAGCTGGTTACCTGGGAGCTTTCAGGCTCCACCCAGACCTCCTGACTCCGAGCCTGCCTTTGAACAGAGGACTCCCGTGCACCTGGGTATTGGAGGAGCCCCCGCCCCAGAAGCCGTGATGGTGAATTTAAGTGTCAACCTGACGGGGCCACGGGATGCCCAGATGGCTACTTAGACACTGTTTCTGAGTACATCTGTGAGGCTCTTTCTGGGAGAGCTTGGCATTTGATTGGGGGATTGAGTAAAGCAGATGGTCCTCCCCTGGGTGGGTGGGCATCGTCCAATCCCTTGAGGGTCTGGGTATCACGAAAAAGCAGAGGAAGGCTGAGTCTGCTCTCTGCCTGATCGCATGAGCTGGAACATCAATCTCCTCCTGCCCTTGGCTCTCCCAGTTCTCGGACCTCACACTCAGGCCCGAGTCTGCCCTACGGGCTCCCCTGGCCCGCAGGCCTTTGAACGTTGCACCACCAGCATTGCTGGGTCTTTAGGCGGCAGGTGGCAGAATGCGGGGTTTTCTCAGCCTCCGTAATTGTGTGAGCCGATATCTTACAATAAATCTCTTTCTAGAGAGAAAGAGAGATCGATAGGGATATGTTTTTATGTCTAAAAATATATCTGTAACTATAGCTGTATATCTATGAAAAGATTATATGTATATATGTATTATCTGTCTATATATCATGTATATTATATATAGATATATATATGTCTATCTGTCTACCTATCATCTATCTATCCTTCTATCTACCTCCTATTGGTTCATTTTCTCTGAAGAGCCCTGACGAATACGGGTGCAGTGTCATAACACATTGGTGCTGCCCATCCTGATGTGTGACGTGACACAGTCTGGCATTTAGCGTTAGGCAAGGAGCGTGTGTGTCTGCCCTGTTCGTCTGCGAGACTCTGATCTCTCTGAACCGCAGCTGACTCCTCCGCACACATGGAGGGCAGGAGTACCCCTTCCTGGGGCTGTTGGGGGATGCGATGAGCCCTCACGATGAACAAAGCATTCCTCACGGTGCCTGCCACAGCTGAATGCCCAGGACAGATCAGCTTGGATTGTTACAGCTAGCAAATTGTTTCTAGTAACAAAACATCCAGATTTGTGAATTCTCTGCCTCGCTTTTTTGCCCCTCCCAAAAATAGATACGCTTGCAGATTCAAGGTAACCTTAGAATAGGTGCACCCGCAGGGCACTTGGGTGGCTCAGTCGGTTAAAGGTCCGACCTCTGCTCGGGTCACGATCTCATGGTTCGGGAGTTCGAGCCCTGCGTGGGCTCTCTGTTGCCAGAGCAGAGCCTGCTAGGGATCCTCTGTCTCCCTCTCTCTCTGCCCCTCCCCTGCTCGTGCTCGTGCCATCTCTCTCTTTCTCTCTCTCTCTCTCTCAGATTAAAAAAACATTGAAAAAAATAATAAAGCAGTGGTGCTCAGCCTGGGTTATAGTACTCTCATCTGGGGAGAATTTCTAAACCCGCAGAGACTGTGAGTTCAGTGGTGGGGGCCTGGAGTGAGTGTTTTGTAAAAGCATCAGGGGCTGGGAACCCATGAAGGAAGGGAGGAGAGATAAGAGGCCTGAGCACCAGATGCCCCACAATCGGCCATCAATAGCCATGCGTGTGTGGTCACCTTCAGCCTCCTGTTACCTGAGAGGCCGAGCTGGGTCCCAAAGAGGACAGGGGACAGCGATATGTGCTCAAACTAGGGAACCTAAATCCCCTTGATTTCTCCTAATCAGGTCAAGGAAAGGGGCAGGGCTGGAAAGCGGCTTTAATCCTAAAATCCTTGCTAGCAGGCAGCTCCAGGATGCAGCTGGGGCACAGGCCTGTCTGGTATCTGACCTGGACGGGAAATTGATTTCTCTCTTTGTGCCTCTTTCTCTCATGGAGGGCTGATGCCAGGACGGGCTGGCGTCCTTAGAGAGTGTCGTCCATTTTCAGGAGGAAAGTGGCCTTTGGAGAGACAGAGTTCGTCTCTTAAAGAAGATTTTTAGCCCCCAAATTATGTAAGCAGACCAAAATTATTATAGAATATACAGAGATGCAGAAAATATTTTAGTGTATAATATTTACAAATCTATAAATATAAAATATTTAATACATCATTTAACATTTATATTACATCTTCAATATATTATATGATTGTTAATATAGTGTATTAATATATCGCATACGATTATATTAATATAATAAATATACTTTAATAAAATATGTTTATTAATATTATTAATATATTGCTTATATTATTATCAATATAAATATAATAAATGTGTATTTATATAAATATCATAAATATTTAAAAATTGTAAAAATTTTGGGGCGCCTGGGTGGCGCAGTCGGTTAAGCGTCCGACTTCAGCCAGGTCCCGATCTCGCGGTCCGTGAGATCGAGCCCCGCGTCGGGCTCTGGGCTGATGGCTCAGAGCCTGGAGCCTGTTTCTGATTCTGTGTCTCCCTCTCTCTCTGCCCCTCCCCCGTTCATGCTCTGTCTCTCTCCGCCCCAAAAATAAATAAACGTTGAAAAAAAAAATTAAAAAAAAATTGTAAAAATTTTTAATGTTTTCATTTTGACGGGAACCCTTGGCAGTGAATGTCTTTAAAAAAAAACCTCTTCTGGTAAAGGTCTGACTATGTCGACCACCCTCTTCCTCTACAAATAAAGATAACTCCCATCCCATGAAACCCAAAACGTAAAGTTAAAAAAAAAACCAAGCAATATCAGGGTCCATGTGCCCTGGACAAATATTACACTATAACCCATCGCCGTTTCAGTAAGAACCCTTAGAAGGCGACAAGGAACAAATGATCCCTCTTTACAGATGAGCACATTAAGGTGCCAGAGGGGAGCTGACTCATTTCAAGGTTCCACTGATCTCCAAGCCCATAGGGTCCTGCCTCTTGCTTGGAGACAAGGTTCATTTCAATTCCAGAAAACAGGTCGACTTGCGGGGTGCCGTAGGAGGAGCGCCACCTCGTCTCAGGAAGCATTCCTGCCCTTCCTGCTCTCCTGTGTCAGCCTCGCTCCTGATGGGCACAGACGGTAAGCAGGCTGGCGTGAGGTCAAGGTCACAGAAGCAGAAACGTGAAGTTGCCTGCCCCCATCCCCCGACATGGTCCCCAAGCAGCCAGGGGTCTGCATCCGTGCCCCTACCCCATTTCTTTCTTTTCTTTTTAATTTTTAAATATTTATTTATTTTTTTGAGAGACAGAGACAGACTGTGAGCGGGGGAGGGGCAGAGAGAGAGGGAGACACCGAATTCGAAGCAGGTTCCAGACTCCGAGCTGTCAGCACAGAGCCCGACGCGGGGCTCGAACTCACAGACCGCGAGATCGTGACCTGAGCCGAAGTCGGACGCTTAACCGACTGAGCCACCCAAGCTACCCCATTTCTACCTTTGCTCAGTCCGGCAACAAAGTGCCTCGGATTGATCTCCCTTAGCTGATGCTAATGACTCAGAGGGCACTTCCCATGAACCAGGGGCCACACGAAGTCATTCATTCGTTCATTCATTCATCCAACAAATATTTATCAAGCATCTACCAGCTGTCAGGAGCTTTTTGTGGGTTCTTCCATGGAATTCTCATTTTGAAAATGCCCTAGGGTAGGGACTATTATTAGGAAGACACGTGCTCATACGCCTTGCTCTTTGCATATGGTAGTACCAGCAGGAAGCAGGATTCACACTCAGGTCCACTGTGTCTTGAGCCCCCAGACGCAACCAGTCCCCTGGAGGTCTTGCCCGTGCCTCCCACCAAGGCCAAGCCTGCCTCCCCAATCCACGGGACCACCTCAGCCCAGCCCAAGGGGGCCCCCGGCCCTGGTCAGAGGAAATCCTGAGGCTCCCGGCATTGGGAGGGAGAAACAGACCTGATCAGAATTGTCTAATGGGAAACCACTAGCATGCTATGGAGACAGACCATGACAGAAAGGGGGGGACGATGAGAAGGCCTGAAGACAGGAACAGAAATGGACAAGAAGGGAGGAGAGAGGTGAAGAATGGAACAGGAAGGACAGGAGAGGAGTGGCAAAAGGGAACAAAGAGGAGAGGAAGAGCGGGGAGACCAACACGCGGGGGAAGGAAAGAGGAAGAAACAGAGATAAGACAGAGGGGAAAATGGAGACCCAGACAGACCCTGTTAGAAAACTGGAGGAGACAAGGGAGGGGAGAAGCCAAAGGAAAAATAGAGAAGGAGGCAGACGGCAAGAGACAAGAGAGACAGAAAGATACAAGACGCGCCCCCTCCCCCCACACACAGGCACACCAACCCTCCCGGGGTGTGTTTGCTTTCGTGTTGTGTTCCTCTGAAAAGGTCCCGGGAACGGCCTTCCCCCGAAGCACCCCGTGAGCTGGGCCAGGGCGCGGAGGACGGACAATCAGCCGCCCTGGAAAGCAGCCAACTCCCAAGGTAAAATTGATGCCGTGTTTGTTCGTTCTGACCTTGAATGTTCCCCATTGCGACGCCCGAGAAGCAGCCTCCGATACACCAGGACGCGTGGATGGGTCGGTGTGGTGCCCGGATGAAGCAGCGCCACGCGCGGAGTGCCCATGGCCGTGAGCCCCGGTGGACCTGCGTGCCTCATCGGGGGAGGGGGGTGGGCTCTGATGCACCTGCGGCCGGCAGGGTCACAAAGCCACACTCGGAGTGCGGAATAAGGGTCCAAGGAGGAGAGGACGAGCATCAGAAAAGACAGAAGAACACGGGCAGATGGACAAGGCTGAGAAGCTCCCACCGGCGGGAGTAATGGCCAAAGGAGACGGGCCAGCACTGACGTCACCTTCCCCTCGCCCTCCTCCTCCTTATCTTCACCAGCACCTCCTCATTTTGACTTCTTGCTCAGCGCTGGACACTGCAGTAAGTATTTCGCATCATTTGATCGTGACCCCAGACCCATGTGATGGCACAGATGTTGTCCTCGTTCTCCACGTGAGGCTCAGAGAGCTTTCCCAAGGCCACAGACCTGGTAACTACCCCTAAGGCCTTGAACCCGGACTTTCCTGACTCCCACATCCACCCGTGCAATATCTTCCCCTTGGCTCCCTCGGGCTCCCCCAAATAGTCTGGGTCAACTAGGCTGCTTGGCTCAGAAGTGATGGGCATCTGAGGCCACCAGGAGGCAGCGGTGGGGGCAGGCCTGAGGGGAGTCCTAAAATCCGGAAGGCAGAAGGGATGTGGTTTGGGGGGATCTATTCATTCTCGGGAGGACTCCAGATCCTGGTTTCGGAATAGGCCCGGGGGCAGAGCTGAAGTCGCAAGGAGGGTGGCTCCTTCCAGGCAGGTGTCGGGGTGGCAGACATGATGGGGAGCCAGGAGCCAACTGGGGCACAGCGGTAGACAGCGGCTGTGACCCTGGGGACACCGAAGCCCTGGGCTCTCATGGAGGCAGCTCTGTCGTAGCAAGACGCCATCTGATGGCCTGTCTCCGGACGGGACCCTTTGCCTGGCTCTGGAACTGGGCAGCGTGTGTCTGTAGGAGAATGTCATGGGGACTGCAGGTGGCAAAGCTGGGGAACACAGGAAACAAGAGATCAGAGCCTGCCAGCCCGTAAGGGAAATGGCTCCTCTCTGTCCCACATCAAAACCTCTAGGGCCATACCCCCCTGTGGAGTAACAGCCCGTGTAAATAGGCCGTTAAAATCCAATGCACTTGAGTACCATATGGGATGGCCTTGCTAAGAACCGGGGAAACCCAGGGGAAGGGCCCTGGGCTGTCTCCACAGGGCTGGGCCCTTACAGATGAGTCTGTGAGACTTGGGCTGGAGGAAGGGCCCCGTGTGCACAGGGAGACCTGCGTGGACGTTTCGTGTCCAGGGAAGTTGAGGGTAGCTGCTTCCCAGGAAGGGTGAAACGAAGAGAATAAAACCGGAAGTGAAGGCCGGGCATGGATTGCAGAGGCCCACTTATATGACGTGCGGGAACTTCAGGGCACATTCAAAATGCTTGGCGCTCACACATGCAGAAGTGCGCGGCTTATGGAATGCTAAAGGTAGCGTCCTCACACCCCTTTGACCATGGAAATGGCCATGACGTTTACCCCAGGAGATGGCGAAATTGAAAAGGATAGGGATTTGCTGTCCCCCTAACTTATCCCATTGTCTCTAATCTCAAATTCCCGTCGTCCATGTTTATTTGTGACTGAAGTTACCCCCCTGCCTTGGTCTTGTTAAACACTCTGCATTGATCCCATCCAGGTCAAAGAGACAGGACTTAGGAGCCATACGTTGGGGGAAAGGGTCTAAAATCTTGAAGGTCGGAGATGATTTTAAAAGGATTTTGGAACCTCCCAGCGCCACCAGTGTATCCAAAGAGCCAGAGCCGAGGTATTGGAGAGGAAAGGGCATCTTCCTTCATACCTGGGCAACAGCCAAGACCCAACCCGGCATTATGTGCCCCCAAAAGATAACGTGAAGAAGTTTTTCCACAGGTCCCAGGCATTCTCTGAATGCACTGGGACAAGAAGCTGATGCAGGGGAATTCTTAAGCTTGTTGTTGCAAACTTTCTCCCCTTGGGGACCTTGAGAACACTTGACGTCGGACGGGAGGAACGAGGAAGGTGTTAGAGGCATTGCCCGCCGCATCATCTCTCGCGGCACATGGACCTGAGGCACTAGATCTAATCCGAAGAAATGCACAAACCAGATAGAGATAAATAGCAGACCAGGATGTTTTGAAAGAACTCCAGGGTGAAATTGGGCAAGGGTTGGCCAAAATGGGGAACCGACCTTTGCAAATGGCTGCTCTGCTGAGAACTGGAGCACCCCTGACCCACAGAGCAGCACCTGGGAAGCCCCAGGTCAGTGAGGGGAGTCTCGTTCCCCTACCAGGTCATGGGGCGCTCTAAGAGGGAGAGAGAAATCAACAGAGAAAAAGTTACGTGACCTCCTCCTTTCTCCAAGGGCAACGTAGTCTGATGCATTGGCTCACGTGAAGTGAGTTTTTCAAAGGAGAGTTGGCTACGTTCCACCGCCGAAGACTCTGGAATGAAGAGAAATTAGTTTGGGGAATGAGGGAGAAGTTTTAATAAGGCTTTGGGACTGGCTTATGGATGAGGCAGAATCTCCATGCTTTTATCTCTATAAATGGGAAATTTGTTTTTAAGTTAATTGTGAACAGCAAGGTCCCTTCAGCCCATCGGTGGCCACCATGACAACCCAACCTAGACCTTCTTTGGGTCACCTTTCCAGAGCCTGCTGTAGACCCCTTCAAAAGAAATCTGTCTTCTGTCCTTCCCCTGTCAGGATCCCCCAGTCAACTATCCAGTCTTGAAATACGTGTACGGCTTCCGGGTGCACATTCTAATATGTAACATTGACAAAATCGGGTCTTCCAGGAAGGTACAATCCAAGCGAAGAAGAGTGGCAGGCCATGGGACGTTGAAGGAAACAGAGATTCTTGGCATCTACAAAGGAAAATGGTATCTCTATTTGCACAGGAGATAGTATAGAAATGGTCCATATGGGAGGAACCCAAGACCATTCAGCCACCAACCCTTTATTTCAATCGAGTTTTATTGAACACCTGTTGTGTGCCAACACTCTTTCGAGTATTAAGGAGATAGCATGGAATGAGACGTAACAGACCCTGACCGCGTCGAATTCATATTCCAGTGAAGCCAAGTCATGCGAATAAATGAATTAATAAAAACCAAAAGTATGCACGGTTGCAAAATTAATAAAATAAAATAGGACAATGTGATCCAAAGTGGCAGTGTGGGGGCTACTCGAGGTTGGGTGACTAGAGAAGGCTCCTGGAAATTTGTACCTCTTCACCCCCTTCCCCTGTTTTGCCCATCCCTCCACCCCCCCTGCAACCACCAGTTTGTTCTCCAATTTGAGCGTGTTTTGATTTGTTGGCTCGTTCGCCTGTTCTGTGTTTTAAATTCCACACCTAAGCGATCTCCTATGGAACTTGTCTTTCTCTGCCGTGTTCACTCAGTGTAGTGCCTTCTAGATGCCTCCATGCTGCCACAAATGACAAGATTTCATTCTTTTCTACAGCTGGGTCATATTCGGCCACATCATCTTCTCCCATTCAACCTAAGCAACGCTTCGGTCGCTTCCTTATCTTGGCCGTTGTAAACAGTGCGGCAATAAACAGAGGGGGGCCTGTACCTTTTTGGGTTAGAGTTTTCACCTCCTTTGGGTAAATACTCAGCAGTGGGTATGCTGGATCATGGGTTAGGCCTATTTTTAAAAAAAAATTTTTTTTTCAACGTTTTTTTTATTTATTTATGGGACAGACAGAGACAGAGCATGAACGGGGGAGGGGCAGAGAGAGAGGGAGACACAGGATCGGAAACAGGCTCCAGGCTCCGAGCCATCAGCCCAGAGCCTGACGCGGGGCTCGAACTCACGGACCGTGAGATCGTGACCTGGCTGAAGTCGGACGCTTAACCGACTGCGCCACCCAGGCGCCCCAGGTTAGGCCTATTTTTAACTTTCGGAGGAACCTCCATACTGTTTTCTGCCATGGCTGCACTGACTTACATTCCCACCAACAGTGCATGGAGGTTCCCTTTTCTTCACATCCTCCACGCTTCCTATTTCTTACCTGTCTGAGGGTAGCCGTTCTGACTGGTGTGAGGCGATACCTCGTTGTGGTTTTGATCTGCATTCCTCTGATGATGAGTGATGTTGGGCGTCTTTTCACGTGTCTGTCGGCCATCTGGATGTCTTCTTTGGGAACACGTGTATTCAGGTCTTTTGCTTGCTTTTTTGCAAATTTCCAATTACAAATATAAATAAGCCATGGGGATGAAAAGCACAGCATAGGGCATGCAGTCAATAATTTTGTAATGGTTTCGTATGGTGACAGGTGATCGCAACACTTACACTAGTGAGGATTGTGTAACGTGTAGAATTGTTGAGTCTCCATGTTGTACTCCCGAAGTTAGTATTACATTGTATGTCAATTACACTTCAATTACAAAAAAAAACAAGAAGGCTTCTGTAGGGAGACATATTTTTCTGAAGAACCAAACTTCTCAAGGAATTAAATGAAGGCAAGAGGAGGGGCGCCTGGGTGGTGCAGTCGGTTAAGCGTCCGACTTCAGCCAGGTCACGATCTCGCGGTCCGTGAGTTCGAGCCCCGCGTCAGGCTCTGGGCTGATGGCTCAGAGCCTGGAGCCTGTTTCCGATTCTGTGTCTCCCTCTCTCTCTGCCCCTCCCCCGTTCATGCTCTGTCTCTCTCTGTCCCAAAAATAAATAAATGTTCAAAAAAAAAAGAAAATTTTAAATGAAGGCAAGAGGAGATTCCTGAGCCTTAAGGTGCAGAAAGTCTTCAAAAATCGGTGTTTGGCCAAAGAAAGGTCCTGAAGTTCAGTGCTTCTGTGACCCATGAGACTATTGACCTGTCCAAGAAAGGCCCAGAGGCAAATCCAGTCTTGATATGAACATAAAACCATGGCTAGTGAAAAGCTAAAGAGATGTGGTCATGGGGTTTGGGGGAACAGTATCCCACGTGGGTTTGGGACCCAAGGACACCACTGTGCAACACTTTTCTTCTTTACGGGAAGAAAAGCTTGCTTGTTCCTAAGCAAGCTACACTAGTCTCTCTGTTTCCCTTCCAGAATATAGCCTGAATATCTAACAAAGGGAAGACAACTCCATCATCTCTCCATTTCCTGCTAACAGTTACTTTTTTTGTTGTTCCGACAAGACTTTCCAGACCGTTCCATTAAAAGAATCGTTACAAACATGCCTTGGGTGTTCCAAATAAATAAAGAAGGATGTGACTGGATGCCAGCGGGGCACCACAATTCCTGCCTGAGGGAAGTGAAGAAAGGAATCAAAAATACGTCTGCTCACGCTACTGGTATGGTGAGCTGGTCACGCTCAGTAGACAGGCTCAGCTGGGGGACAGGGGTTATACCACTGACATTTGCCCCGTTGACCAAGTAAGTAGTGGAATTTAGGAATCACCATGTAGCCGAAGAACCCACCATCAAGCAGGAACAGTGCAAAGAATAACGTGATACTACACTTCATAAAGAACAGAGGTAAAATGAAACTCTTGGACCAGTCTTTGTCTTTCAATATCCTGCCATTTCCTGTTACTCTAATCCCAAAGGGCCCGACTCTGGGATTGGTATAGGTGATGGAGAAAACCCAACCTTGACAGACTTGAAGGTAACACCACGGACAGTCTCGGTGACAATCTTATCAACAACTTCTACAGCGTGAGATGAATTTTTGAAAATTCTCCTGATGTCCTTAACACCTCAGCAGGCCAAATCTTCCAAATAGAATGTAATTACAATTGCATCTTCTGTGACCCAATGCAAAGAAATCTTCTCCAAGGCGTGCTGGAATTGTGGCACATTGAACAAGAGTCTCTGGGTGCCGGGAGCTGCTGTTGGAAATACAGAATAAACTGGAGGGTATCAGGCAGGTGCAGGAACCCCCAAACATTAATTTGAGTCACAGTTGGCTGCACCATATCAACCTATAAACACCTCTCCACTTTCAATTAACATTGCTCTGTCTCCTGTCTCGCTGAATATTATATTTAACTAATTTAAGAGGATTGGTAAAGAGAGTTTTCACACTTCACAGGAAAACATAATGAAATAATTATACGTCTACCTCCAAAAGGCATGAGAGTATTACCTAAGCAGGCCTTCAAGCCTTTTCAACCAGAGCCTCTTTCCTGTGTCTCCTGACTGAGGGTTCATGCCTGAACTTTCACTTAGATGTACTTTGTTTTTACACGTTCGTGCTCATACTTATGCTATAGAATGTTGGCTTACTTCTGGGGATTACACTGCAGGTCTCTTTTTTGGTCACCAAGCATACTGGCTGAGGTGGGATTAGACACATGGCAGGCTGAGACACTGGCCACGCGTGCTCCTGGGTAGGAATGGAGTTGAGGTCGGGATCACAAAAAAGTAATGACACAAGGTTTATCATAGGCGTGGCGTGTGGGACAAAGTCAACTCATTAGCATCCAAGTCCAGTGTATTAGTCAGCTATTGACATAAGAATGCCGCGTAACAAACTACCTCAAAGTTCAGTGTTTTACAACCACGAGCATTTATCTTCATGGAGAGGGGGTCTGCACACAAGCGATGCCTTAGACAACTCCACCAGGCTGCTGGTTGGCTGGCCTTAGTTCCAGGCTGTACCTTGGGGTCAAGTCTGCCCCGTGTTCTTGGACCTAGGCTAAAGGGGCAGTGGCTACTCAGTGCATGTTCTTCCGATGGCAATCACAGGAGATCCAGAGCCAAGCCAAACTGTGCTAATATCATACCTGGCAATATCCCTTTGGCCAAAGAAGTCAAATCAGGGGCTGAGAAGTATATACCTCCTCCACTGGGAGGGGTAAAGTAATACATACGTACCTGCTGAACAATAACCTGATCCTTCACGGCCACGAAGGGCCATTCCAGTGGGCATTGCAAATAGCGAGTGAAGAGAGAAAGACTGACCAAAAGCAGGCTGGAGTTTAAGGAGGAAGGCCGTGTATCCGTGAAATAGAGTGCCGTGATCCCGGCCAATCCAGGGGGCATCTCAGTATGCTTTGAGAACTGGAGAACTAGGTGAACGAGAAGGATGCCAGACTTCAAGGTGTGATGTAATGAACAGACTTGTCGGGTCCACAGGAAGACTGGTACTCAGCTGGTTGAGCCGAGCCGAGAGGTGTTCCTGCCCTCTCAGCGCCACCCCAGGGACTCGGCTGGGGGAGCCCTCAATGGCACCACCTGAGTGGTACCGGCAGCCGCCTCCGAGAGCCTCTATGGAACAAAGCTAAACTCTAAGATCGGCCATTTCCTGCCCCACCCCACGCTCCTGAGGCCAGTTTTAAAAACTAAAATCTGTATGTATTTAAGGTATATGGCATGATGGCTTGGTACATGCAGACATAACAGAACGATTACTGCAGTCAAGCTAATTAGTGTCTTGAATCCGTGCTCAGAACAAAGAAATCACAGAAGGCCAGAAGGGGACAATGAACAGGCAGAGAAGGGACAATCCCACATGAACGGCGGAGCCTAGAATAATGACCGACCGTTGCTGAGGGTGTGTCGAAGTTATAGCAGGAGGCCGATGGCTCTGTCCCACAATGCAGCCCGCTCCACCGAGGCCGGAAGGGACTCCGCTCTGCCCACGTTTTGCACCACTGCAATAAGGATACTATGGCCCTGGGAGGTCTTTCTCTTTTTAATGTCTATTTATTTATTCTGAGAGAGAGGAATAGTGAGTTTGAGCAGGGGAAGGGGAGGGACAGAGAGAGAGGGAATCCTAAGCAGGCTCCACGTTGACGACGCAGAGCCTGACGCGGGGCTCGAACTCACAAACCGCGAGATCATCACCTGAGCCGAAACCGAGAGTCGGACGCTCAGCCACCTGAGCTAGCTACCCAGGTGCCCCTGTGGGAGATCTTTCTGGATGGACAATCGGTGCTCAGGGTTCCAGTGACGCGAAGCTGGGAAAACAGGAGGCGCTCACACACACTATGTACAAGAACGTGCTCTACATTTATTTGCATGTGTTCCTTCGCCTCACCCTTCACCAGGCCCTGGAAATTTGGGCACATGAAGCTCAGCGGAGTTAGTAATTTGCCAAGGGTGTCACCACTCCGGAGTCGTGAGCTGGGATTAGGATCCAGGTAATCCACGGGGCGCCTGGGTGGCTCAGTCTGTTGAGCGTCTTCGGCTCAGGTCATGATCTCGCGGTTCGTGAGTTGGAGCCCCACGTCGGGCTCTGTGCTGACAGCTCGGAGCCTGGAGCCTGCTTCAGATTCTTTGTCTCCTTCTCTCTCTGCCCCTCCCCTGCTCACACTCTGTCTCTCTCTGTCTCAAAAATAAGTGAACATTAAAAAAAAGAAAGAATCCAGGTAATCCAAGCCCTGTTTTTGACACCACTCCCTCCTGCCCCCAGGTAGAAAAGTCAGGTGCAGCAGGTGGCCTGGAATTAGCAGGGAACGGGAGAGAATAAGTACAGTGGAGGAGAAGCATAGATTATTCTATACCAGACACACTTCACAGCCTAAAGGAGCATGGAAACAGACATATGTCAACAAAGCGTAGACTGTATCTTCTCAATTCCATTTCCAAGTTCCAAGTTCAGTCTTTTGTTTTGATTTTTTTGATTTAAATTCACGTTCGTTAACCTACAGTGTAGTCTTGGCTTCAGGAGCAGAGCCCAGGGATTCGTCTCTTACCTATGACACCCAGTGCCCATCCAGAAAAGTGCCCTCCTTAGCGCCCATCACCCATTTAACCCATCCCTCCCCTGACCTCCCCTCCAGCAACTCTCAGTTTGTTCTCTGTATTCAACAGTCTCTTACGGTTTCCTTAAAAGAAATTCTTTCAGGGGTGCACGGGTGGCTCAGACGGTTGGGCATCTGACTCTTGGTTTTGGCTCAGGTCGTGATCTCACAGTTCGTGGGTTTGAGCCCTGCATCAGGCTCTGGGCTGACAGTGCGGAACCCGCTTGGGATTCTCTTTCTCTCTCTTTCTCAAAAAAATTAACTTTAAAAAATAAGATAATAAATTAAAGTTTTAAAACCTCCTTCCTAAAGTCTTATTTATTTGTTTGTTTGATTGGTTGGTTGGTTACACCGGGATGTTCTACTTTATTCAGAACAGCCCCAAATTGGAAATAACTGAAGTGTATTCCTCCATAGGAGAGTGACTAAGGATGTCAATGGAGTATATTTTTATAATAGAATATCACTCAGTAACCAAAGGATCAAACTTCTGATCAATGCCACACAATATGAGAATCTCAAAAACACCAGGTTATTGAGGAAAAAAAGAATCAGACCCAAATTAGTACATTAAGTATAATTTCCCCCCTCCTGCCTTTGGATTATCTCTGTGGTTTTGTCACAAAGCGTGTGTCTATTTCTGGACTCTATTCTGTTATATTTATTCTTCTTTTTTTTAGGGTTATTTATTTTTTAGGGAGGAGAGAGAGCGAGAGAGGGAGAGAGCAAAGCAGGGAGAGGACACAGACAGAGGGAGAGAGAGAATCCCAAGCAGGCTTCACATTGTCAGCATGGAGCCTGATGTGGGGCTCAAACTCACGAACCCATGAGATCATAAGCTGAGCTGAAAACAAGAGTTGGATGTTTAACTGACTGAGCTACCCAGGTGCCCCAATTTATTATTCTTAAGTCAATAACACCACCCTGTCTTGATTACTATAGTTTTCTGGTAAGTCCAGAAATCAAGTAGTGTGATCTTCCAATTATGTTCTTCTATTTAAGAATATTTTGACTTTTCTAGGACTTCCAGCCATGCATTTTTAACTACTCTCAGCTTTGATCACCTTTTACTTGAAATATAAAATCCTTACTAAAGGATCTTCTGGATAAAGAGGAAAGACTAAAACTATCACAGAATCTCTCTCCCTCAATACTAATGGAATAAATAAACAACAGTTAAAATTACCAAAAAGGCAATTAGTGATAATAACGATAATAACCAGAAGAACCAAGGGAAGGAGGATCCCATGACGCCATAATCTACAAAATGCTTCACCAAGTAAAGAAACAACGTTTAGGGGCGCCTGGCTGGCTCGGTCGGAACAGCACAGGACTCTTGATCTCGGGGTCACGAGTTTAAGCCCCACGTTGGGTGTAGAGGTTACTTAAAATAAATTAATTAAAGGAAAAAGAAACAAAACTTTTAGAGCAGTATGACTCCTGACTTCTCATCTTCGCCCCACGCCCCAGCGGGGTCCTGATGGGATAACGGAAAACCATGTATTTCAAGAATATCTCCAAGCAATCAAATGAGTGGACAGAGGTGGGGGAAGGCGTTTCCTGCTCTGACTGTCGGGGTAGGGGGAGAGGCGGGGAGAGGCGAGTGAAGACAGAAGAGGCAAACAACTTTGGTGGGGACACTTTTGGTGGGGACAAAGACTCACGTCGCCACTTTGAACAGGGGAGCAGTTTGAGGGCAGGGGGCATCCTCTGGGACACCTCCCGGGTGGGTGGACACCGACACCGGGCAAAGGACAACCTCTGGGAAGAGAGCGGAGTGTGGTTGTTCTGACACGGCATCTGCCCTCCACCTGCCAGCTCCCCTGATCTCAGGCGACGGAGAAGAAGCCGCAACGCAAAATCCCGGCCCTCACGCCATTGCTTGGAAGGCAAACAGGTCTGGCAAGAGGGAAAATTCAGCCCTACCCTCAGCAAGTGGAAGCACGAACAAAACCAGAAAGAAAATGTAACAGCCACGCACACATGCTTTGGGGGGAGGGGAGAGACGGGAAGAAACATGAAATGGAAACTGTCTGGAAGAAAATGCCCCCAAGGAACAGGAGGAAACACGGCCCAACGATTCGTGGCAAAGAACCTAACCCGAACACCGCGGCAACCAAGTGGGAGTTCGAAGACAAAGGAGCTTTCCCAAGAATGAGGCGCATGGGAGGTGGCAATGCCGAAAAGACAAAACTGAGGCCCAATGATACTCATGCAGAATGGGTAATTTAGAAACATCAAAGGAAAAAATAGATGAAGCTGAAAAAATGATTTACTGACACAGAGGAAAGTCTTGACATAATTGCATTTAAAACAGAGATAAGACCATGAGATTAAAGCACTTAAGGCAGGGAGTGGGCAAACAGGGAGCGTGAAGTAAGCCAATGTTAAGATCGCTAACGTCCCTGATGTCAAGAACTCAACAAATACAAAACGAAGAGAAATGCAAATATATTAGAAGGAAAATTTCCTGAAGGAAGGGAAAAACCATCTGCGGAACCGAAGTGCGTATTCTCTCCGGGGAAAAAGGTATGAGAATCAAGGTGAAGTCTGAAGCTTTTCCACCAGGGCATTAAACATCAGGAAGAAAGCGGGGCCTGAGTTCTAATGGCCCAGAACAAAGCATGAATTGGTCCATGGTGACGAGGTAAGACTAGAGGGGCCATTTTCAAAAATCCACGGAGTTGGGACCAATGCCAGTGTTTCCCGTCTTTTGCATCAGGAGCCCTGTGATACTGTCCAAAATTAAAATACGACGTTAATTTTTTTTTCAACATTTATTTATTTTTCGGACAGAGAGAGACAGAGCATGAACGGGGGAGGGGCAGAGAGAGAGGGAGACACAGAATCGGAAACAGGCTCCAGGCTCCGAGCCATCAGCCCAGAGCCTGACGCGGGGCTCGAACTCACGGACCGCGAGAGTCGACTCTCAGTCGGACTCTTCAGTCCGGCTGAAGTCGGACACTCAACCGACTGCGCCACCCAGGCGCCCCTAAAATACGACGTTAAAAGTAGCATTGATTCTTACGTCTGCCAATATATCTTTTCCTTAACCTTAGAGGACTCTTAATGGGAATAATACATCTTACGGCGAAGAATTCATTCTGGCAAACCCTTCAGTGTCACGTCATTTGTGTTTTCTTCTGTCAAATTCAGGAAAATTTGACTTCAGAACTTTTATTTAAGTAACAGATATAATTGTATTTATTATAGTTTGTCTGTCTTTCTGGCTTGATGCTGGAAAGCTGTGTGGAATGATAGGCACTTCGTATTGACGAGGGTTGTTTTTAGGTATTAAGACTCAGAGTGATTTCTTTGACTTCCTTCTTCCTGCTTTGGCACCATTTGAATGGCTTATAATGAGTAGGCATACTTTTCAACATGCAGTCATTATTTTAAAAACTCAGCACCCGTACGGGCATGGTTTTATAAGGACACTTTGCCTGGATAAACACAAGGAGCAAAACCAGATAGGCGGAACGCTTTATTAGTGCCCAGATCTTGAGACTGATTTCTGCGCAGACATGCTATGCGTTCTGGGATGGCAGGACAGAGAACTTAGCAGGGTCATAAAAAGGAAAATGGGAAGTGAATCCAAAACAATAAATAGCCAAAATATATTGCATATTTCTACAAGCCAAACGCTATGCTAAGAACTATATATTGATTTTCTAATTTAATTATGACCATAATCCTGTTAAATAGGTACGGTCATAACTCATTATATTATGTACAAGGAGGGTGTCAAGATGGGAGTTACCTTCCCAAGGCCACCTTAAAGTGGTAGGGGTGATAGCTGGACTCCAAACCTGGCCTCTTTAACCTCTGTTCAACCCACTTTAGAAAAGAAGGTGCAGGGGGGTGGCGCGCCTGGGTGGCTCGGTCGGTTGAGCATCCAATTCTTTTTTTTTTTTTTTTTTACATTTTTAACATTTTTTAACATTCATTTTTGAGAGTGAGAGAGACAGAGCATGAGTGAGGGAGGGGCAGAGAGAGAGGGAGACACAGAATCCCAAGCAGGCTCCAGGCTCCGAGCTGTCAGCACAGAGCCCGACGCAGGGCTCGAACTCACAGACTGTGAGATCATGACCTGAGCTGAAGTCCAACTGACTGAGCCACCCAAGTGCCCCGAGCATCCAATTCTTGATTTCGGCCCAGGTCATGATGCCAGGGTCGTGGCATTGAGCCCCGTGTTGGGCTCCACACCAAGAGTGAAGCCCGCTTGGGATTTTCTCTCTCTCTCTCCCTCTCTCTCTCTCTCTCTCTCTCTCCCCCCCCCGCCCCTCTCCCCTGCTCGCACTCTAAAAAATAAAAAGACAGAAAGGAAGGAAGGGAGGGAGGGAGAGAGAGAGAGAGAGAAGGAAAGAAAGGAAGAAAGGAAGAAAGAAGGAAAGAAAGAAAGAAAGAAGAAAAGAAAGAAAGAGAAATTGCAGGATCTAGAACACAGTGGGTTTGACCTGTCTGAGCTTCCTCAAGTTAGCCTCCCACGAACGGTCATGTGACTCACCCTCCACAGAAGCCAGGTCGAGTAGGCTCATGAAAGTGTTTCCAGTGGGGATGATTTCCAGACGCTGCCATCAAAGGCTGGCTTATGTCCTCCCCGTCCTTTCCCTTGGCGTGCACGGTTACCTTGGAAAACATAACATCCACCCCCATTGGCCCCTGGGGTCCTGCTGAGGTGATTCAATTGCCAGGAGGAGGCCTTGATTTCGACTCTGGGGTGCGCTGTGCCCAGAAGACTGGTGTGGGCTCTCTCGCCATCCCCACGGGGTGCTATGCAAAGCCTCCGCAGGGAAGCACTGACCTGCCACGCCAAGAACGTGGGGTGTAATCCTTCTGTCATTTCAGCAGCCCGGACCAAGAGAAGAGGCCCCCCCATCCCCACCGCGGGAAGGATGTGTCTCCAGGCCACGGAGCGCCGGCAGCCGCCAGAGGCTGGGAGAGAGAGGCCTGGAGAGGATTCTCCCACCATGCCTTCGGAAGGAGCCGACCCTGCAGCACCTGGAGCGTGGACTTCGGACCCCCTGAACTGCGAGGGAAAACATTCCAGCCGGCCTACACTGCCAAGTTTGTGGTGATTTGTTATGGCAGCCCAAGGAAACTAAGCGATTCTCGAAGCATCTAAGCCACAAATAGCCACCGCAGGGGAATTCCTGCCGCGGAAGCCGGAATTCAGTGTCGCCACGAATTCACCCCTTCGTTCAGGGATGCCGCCCCGCAGGTTCGGAACGGCACCGAGCTGCCTTCCACGTGGCACGTGAGCTCCGTGGGGACAGGGACGGTGCCGGCCCGCCTGCCGCCACACAGGCGCCTGGCCTGCCGTCGCCAAATGCATGAGGTGGAGGCCAAGTAAGGCCCCGCACGATACGGTAAATGGCACGAAGCCAACCTAAGGAGGATGTCAGCGGCATTCTAGAGTCACGGCTGCTAGAATGAGTCCCTTTCTGGGCCTTGGGCTCTTGGTCTTTCAAACGGAAAAAAACCGGCCCCGATTGTCCCAAGGGACCCTTGCGAAGACCCGAGACTGGCGTCCACGGTGAGGACGGTTACGGTTCCCAAGTCTGTGTTTTCGGTGTTATTCGCAGAACCCAGGATTCCGCATTTGAAAAGAAAAGTGCTGAAAACTAAGGAACGAATCTGCTCTGGCAGGGAAGTGGTCTGGGGGAAGAAGAGGTCTGGCTGGCGCACAGAGAGGGGCCACAGGGGTGCCCGGACTTCATCCCCCTGGAACTGGGGCCTCACCATCGAATGAACACGAGGGCCCCGGGTTCCTTGCAACGTGGAGGTCTGTCCTCCTTAAGGGCAGAGCTGGAAGGAGATCTTTGAAAGCCACGTGTGGAAATTGATTTCTCTTCTTTTTTGCATTTGTTTTCTTTTTGAGCATTTACTGAAAGCTGACTCTGTGCCGGCATTTTCCAGGTGTTGCCTCTTTTCAGTGTTGTACCCACTTTACAGATAAGCAAAGTCCAGTGTGGCCGTGGAAATGGTAGGGCTGAGATTTTAGCGGGGATCTCTCCGGGTCCAGAGCCTGAGCTCCTAACCATATGCTTTCCTGCCCTCCCGTCAACCTACGGAGCACCTTCTCTTGGAATGCAAAAACCCCCGATCTCTGCTTCGAGAAAATCACAGGGAGTTAGAGAGAGCAGACATGCCTATGATTTACCGTATAATCTGCTGCATCTAACAGCAGACACATGTGCCTAATGCTGTGAAAGTTCTCAGGAAAGAGGAATGATCCATCTCTGGAGGATAATGGAAGGATTCGCAAAGTAGGTGGCTTTGAGCTGGGTTTTGTAGTGTGAATAGGAGTTTGCTAATCCCTATAGAAAGAAAAGTAGCCCAGCGGTATGAGAGAGGGTGTTTGATCTGGGAACTCTACTATACCCAAAATACGAGTTTGGTGCGTGTTTGGGGAGAAGGAGGAAGAGGCAAAGGAAGTTGTGAGGGTGAGTTTGTACGGATGAGTTTCAACAGGGAGACCGGTTTTTATCCTCCACCAGAATTTGCACATTTGTGGCCCCGGGGGCCCAGCATTCGTTCACAGACATGTTCTGCTGGACCCATTAGTGTTTAAAATATTTTCATTGACCGCCCACGATTTGAACACGAATAGATTTCATGTAAGTATCAAGATTAAAGTCCTCATCTAAAAAAAAAAAAAAAAAATCGGGATCTGGCAACACCACGTCTGTATTTCTTCACAGCTACCCAAGTTGGAGCTCAGGAGACGTGGTCCCTTTAGGCCCCACCCCTTCTTGCCCCCACCCTACCCCTCCACCCACTGAACTTCCCCGCCTGGTGCCTGTGGGCAGCAGAGGCCTCCCCTCTGATGAATGGGAATCATCTTGGATTTCTGAGCCCGTAAGTGACGTGGTCTGATTTGAACGGGTCGAATCCATTCTGGCTGGAGTGTGCGGGATGGGCCGGAAGGAGAAAACTAACGTCAGAGAAACCAATGAGGAGACCGTTCAGGAGATCAGGCCTCCGGGAGATGAAGGGACTTTGCTGGAGTAACGGACGTGGGGTGGGGTCTTGGTGAGGTTACTTCCAGATCACTTTAGTCCCCCTCCCCACCCTCCTACTTAAATTACACCCCCCAACATCACCAGTCTCCCTCTCCTACTCTATTTTTCTGCTTCCCGCGTATCACACCCCAGCATTCTGGATCCTTTCCTTATGCATTTGTTTACTATCTGTCTTCTCCAGCGCAAGTTCAAAGTGGCCAGGACTTTTGTGAGTTCCGTGCTCTGCTGGATTCCTGGTGCCTGGCACGCAATGTTAACGAAGAGATGTTTATTTCAGATGAGAGGTGCTGTCTCAAATTACTTAACAAGTGACGTATTTAAGCATCCATGAGCTCAGTACTTCGAGGACAACCTGTATACCAGGAAGAGGGGCCAGCCAGCATGGCCCAGGGGACCCCAGTCCCCCCATCCCTGGCCTGCTATGGGAGGGGCGGGGGAGATCCTGGATCTCGGGAGCCGGGCTCCTGGGAGACCCAGGGCTTGGCTAGAACTCCTCGCACTGCGGCCAGAGCACCCCTGACATCTGCCCCGGACCACCCTGAACCCCAGCCCCCTGGGGCCTGCACATCCTTTGAAAGGAAGACTCAAATCAGCTGTCCTTTATCTCCACTGTAATTTCTTCACTGGTTTTCTGAACAATTGCCAGGGCCGGAAGAGCCTCCCTTTGATGCTTAATTGCTTAATTATCAGTTTACTCCACCAACTTGAAGAGAGGGATTCGGACCACTTTTAAAAAGAGATGGGTTGGAGGCTGCCCGAGCAGACAGCCCTGCGCAATACTGGCACTGCAGTCAAGTGTCAGACTCAGACGGGGGCTCCTCTCCCTCATGTCCCGCCTGAGCTGCAGGGGGCCAGCCCTCACTCCAAACCCAAGTGCAGCCCTCTCTATACCCTATGTTTTCCTTCTACTTTCTTTTTTTTTTTTTTTTTTTTTCAGCCAGCATTTAGCAAGAGCTACATCCAACAGAGGGATCTGGGGGAGAGATCAAAATTAACACCGCGAAGATGGCGAAGGAGGAACCCGGGCATCAGCAGAGAAAGCCGTGTGTGCGGAGGGCAAGGATGTAGCGGCCGCAGGTCGCAGCGGTACCCTGTGGGTGGGACCCTGGGGGAAGGAGAGACATGTTGTCTAGGGGTCTTGGTGCTGATGTACAATAGAACATTTTTCTGTATTTTTCCAACACGGTGGGCAAGAAAGAAATGCAGCCGAATGAATCCTAGCCCCCAAACTTAAGAGTGCAGGAACTCTTAAATTAACGTCAATATCAAATTATATCTCACTCATGGCCTCCATCCTGTCCAGAGAGGGAAATGGACTAGGTTTCCCTCTCCCCTCAGGCTGGATCTTGCAAATGTCCTGGGATCCTGGGGTCTCACACAAAGCAAACATTTGGGAGGTTACCCTTGGATGACAGTGGACAGAGCTTCCATGCTGAACACCTCCAAGGTGCGCAGTCCCCTTGGGGTCCACTGGAGTGGACACAGCTTCTCTCAGTGCACCATGCCGTGATCCCCACCTTCTCTGTAACCTTCTGGGGTGTGAAGAGGAAACCAGTCCCAGATCTCCAGTGCTTGGGGACCCTAGAGTCCTCCTTTTTCTTCCCAGTCTGGGAAGATCCAACCTCTCTTTGCTTGCACCCTCAAAGGTGCCCATCGTCTCTCTTCCCTTCTCAACAGGGAAGCCTGCCTTGATAGTCTCAACCATGCCACAGAAGCCAGGAAGAGGCTGGCTTCAAAAAGGTCCTACCTGCTCCTAAAAATGCCCCTAAAATACAGGATCATCGGAAGGGTTTCGCTTCCTTCCTTGTATCCAATAGGATCAACAAAATTCGAACAAAAACAAAGACACAATTGAACGTGTCTATCGGTCATCCTACCAGAGGGTTAACCGCAGTGTGTTGGGGCCGGTTAGTCGAGGGTCCCGCTGAGACCGAATTTATCGTCACCACTGTGCGGTCCCAGTTAGTTTGCTACAGCAAAGCCTCGGACACATCGTGCACCCCATTATCCACACCCTTGTGGGTTACTCTCCACATGGACTCTGGACTTGGCCTTGGGACGTGCTTTGGCCAACAGGACCCGTGCGGACACGGTACACGCAGAAGTTTGATGAGTGTTTGTGCGTCGGGGCTCGCTCCCTTGGACAGCACTTCGGGGAAGCCAGTCTAGCCCACCAGGGGATAAGAGTCTACGTGGAGGAGAACCGAGATGCCTCGGCCAACAGCCAGCACCAACTAACTGCCGGGCGTGCGGCTGGGCCATCTTGGACGGCTGTGGCCAAGCCAGCTCTCCAGCTGAACTGAGCCACATGAGCGAACTCAGACCCAGCTGACCCACTGAGTTGAGGGCTGGTTCGTTGTATAACGGGAGACAACAAAATTGTCTCTAACCGCAAGACTTTGCACGCTAGCTTCCGGAGAGCTTTTTTTTTTTTTTTAACAGACTTTATTATTTTTAAATTATTTTATTTTATTTTTACTTTTTTTAAATGTTTATTTCCTTTTGAGAGAGAGAGAGAGAGACAGAGTGCGAACAGGGGAGTGCAGGGAGAGAGAGGGAGACGCAGCATCTGAAGCAGGCTCCGGGCTCTGAGCTGCCAACACGGAGCCCGACCCGGGGTTCGAACCCACAGACCATGAGCTCACGACCTGAGCCAAAGTCGGGTGTTTAACCTACCGAGCCACCCAGGTGCCCCTAAATTATTTTATTTTAGAGAGCTAGAGACAGCATGCGAGCAGGGGAGAGGGGCAGACGGAGAGAGAGAAAGAGAGAGAATCCCAATCCAGCTGCATGCTCAGGGCAGAGCCCGATGCGGGGGCTCGATCTCACGACCCTGGTGAAATCTCATGACCCAAGCTGAAATCGAGAGTCAGACACTCAAACGACTGAGCCACCCAGGGACCCTATGAACAGACTTTATCTTTTAAAGAAGTTTTAGGTTCGAAACAGAATTAAAGAAAGGTCCAGAGATTTCCCATAGAGGCCCTGCCCCTATACACGCACAGCCAACGTCCCCCACCAAAGTGGTACATTTGTTACCACTGATGGTCCTAAAATGACACGTCATTATCCCCCAAACTTCAGAGCTTACAGTGGGGTTCACTCTTGGCATTGTCCACTCAGCTGGTTGGGACAAATGTATAATGATACGTATCACGTAGCATCCTATAGTATCATATGGTTTTATACGTACCCGATAGAACAACGTCACTGCCTTAAAAGTCCTTTGTGTTCTACCCACCCAACTCTTCCTCCCCCGCGTTCCCTGGCAACCACGCATCATTTTACAGTCTCCATGGCCAGCCTTTTCCAGAATGTCGTATACCTGGAGTCATACAGTATGGGTTTTCAGACTGACTTCCTTTACTTGGTAATCCACATTGAAATGTCTCCCATGCCTTCATGGCCTGATTGCTCATTTCCTTTAGCACTGAATAATAAATGCGATGCCTGGATATACCACCGTTGATTCATCCGTTCACCCACCGAACGGCATCTTGATGTTTCTTCCAGGTTTCGCGGCTACAAACATCCACCCGCGGGATTTTGTGCAGACGTGAACGCCAAGGAATATTTGGGTAAATGTCAAGGAGCATGGTCGCTCGGTCAACAGCATGGTTAGTGTTGTAAGAAACTGCCAAACCGTCTTCCGACGTGGCTGCGCCATTTTTGAATTCCCACAGCGCGAGAGAGTTCCTGTCGCTCCACATCGTCACCGGCATTTGGTGTTGTCAGTGTATGGGATTTGGGCCGTTCTAGGAGGAGTGTAAGTGGTATTTCATGGTTGTTTTGATTTGCATTTCCCCGATGACACGATGTGGGGCCCCCCTTTTTTTTTTTTTTGTAGTTTCAAGTTTTTATTTAAGTTCTAGTTAACATACAGTGTCATATCAGTTGCGTCTTTTTATACGTTTATTTGCCGTCCCTAGATCTTCTTGGCTCAGGTGTCTGTCACTCTGGCTTATTTTTTTTTTTTAATTAAAAAAAATTTTTTTTAACATTTATTTATTTTTGAGACAGAGAGAGACAGAGCATGAACGGGGGAGCGGCAGAGAGAGAGGGAGACACAGAATCGGAAGCAGGCTCCAGGCTCCGAGCCATCAGCCCAGAGCCCGACGCGGGGCTCGAACTCCCGGACCGCGAGATCGTGACCTGAGCTGAAGTCGGACGCTCCACCGACTGAGCCACCCAGGCGTCCCGACTCTGGCTTATTTTTAATAAGGTTGTTTGTTTTCTTATGGTCGAGTTTAAGTTTCTTGCGTATGTATGTTTTGGAACACAGTCCTCTATCAGGTATCTTCTGCAAATATTTTCTCCCCAGGGTGTTCAGGGGGGAGCAGCGCCCCCTGGCGACCTGCAGGGCGGACGAGAGGAGTGCTGAGTTCGGGAGGAGGAGTTCTCAGAAGGGGCATGTATCGAGCGCCTGAAGCATGAGGTCCAGAAGGGGAGAGTGGAAAGACAGACAAGGCCAGATCATGAAGTACTTAGGACTTAGAATTTTTGCAAGTCGATCTGCTCCCTTTCCTCGGACTCACACCGTTGGGTGACTCGAGTCTTCGAAAACGAAAGAATGTCAAAGTCCAAAGACATGTCTGGAAACACAGGCAGAGGACTTTTAATATTTTGCTTTCCAACAAACTCCCGAGAGATGTTATCGAATGAGGTGGGCATAACGCATTCAATCTGATTTCCTGTCCCTGCAAACAGGATCATTAAGGCATCCAAATTAACTGGGTGTATTGAATCATGAATTCAATCGAGCTCGTTTATAAGGGAAACATAGAAGCATCTCTCAGCTTAATATCCTGACATGATTCTCCTGACTTGAAGGTACAATTAGGAGGAAAGCAGGGGGGAAAAAAAAACCAAAAAGCCCGTAGCTTAACCCTGAGTGGAATTCGTAATAAAACACCAGTTCCCTAGTGAACTCGCTGCCTTTCCACTCTTCCTCAGCCGAACTCATTATTTTATTTCACTACTTGATAGGTTGAAAAATTGCCTGCAAACTGGCTAATTAGGACTAACAGTGCTTAGTAACGGAGGAGACAATTGCACTTCGAGAAATTAAGGCTGAAATCGTGGGAGCTCATGATTCATCTACTAAAGTGCATCTAGACACAGGGGTCCCCTCACTGTTGTGTCAACCCAGCCATCTGTCCGAGCGGCCAGGGGAAGCCAGCATGTGTCTAAGTTTGGGGCTGATGGTGGTAAGAAACAGAAACCCATCTGGAGGAAAACAGGAGGCTCATTGTAAAGACAGAGAGGGCAACTATACTTGGGGCTTTGGGAGGAGTATAAAACGGAGAAAATGAAAGTCTAAGGGGGTCTGTGTCTTTCTTCCCTTCCTTGGTCATTCTCTATCCCTCTCTATGTGACCAGAGTACCTTGTCTGTCTTCTACCCAACCCACCATTTCCGTGCCCGCATACGTCCACCTTCATTTAGCAGCGGTATAGGCACTCAACCCCCATCCACTCATTCTTCTTCCAGATGTTTGCCGATTTCCCCTCCTTCTCTTTGCCAGACGGTATGAGTCGGTGAAGGTCGCACGGACCAATGTTAGGGATACAGCTGGTGGCCAACACCTTAGCCAATCAGCTCATTGTGTTCTCTTTGGTCCCAGAAGTTGGTTCAGGGATGGTCTCATGGTCCAACCGGAGTCAGTAAGACGCCTTTGCTGGCGCATCATGGAAAATCGCTCTCTGTCTTTACCATGAGGTTCCAAAGACGGGCAACGTAGGCTCTTGGAACAGCAGGAGTCATCTCGCGACCCCCATGATAAATCGTCTGTGGGAGTCAAGGCAGCACGCGGAGTAGAGCAAAGCTCGGCCGCGAAGAGAGAAATAGGTTATATGACATCGTGTGAGCCCCTAGATCCAGCAGTGCCTGAAGCCTACATTCTGGTGGATTTCACAGTTGCCTGTAAACCCCCTTCTTGTGTGTAAGCTAATTAGTTTTCAAGTTCGTGTCACTTGTGAGAGAAAGAATTCCTTTTGGAATTCTGTGGCTTCCTCAGTCCCCTCCAACCCTGAGCTGCAAACTTCCCAGCGCCGACCCTCCTTCCATACGGCCCTGCCTGCGTGTCTTCCTTCACAGTCTCAGAGAGACGCAGTCAGTCGTCCTAGTCACGGACTGGATTTCCCGATCCACCCCGAGCGTGAGGGCCGCACACAGCATGAACATGGTCATCCTCCAGCTGGAACTGTGAAGGAGGAGTAATATCAAAGAAGACTCAAAGTCACGACCGGACTTCCTCCCCGGGTTCCCTTAGCCAACTGAAAAGACAAGGGCAGCCCCTCCCAATTCACCTGCCCTCCCGCTGTGGCTGCACAAAGCTCCCCGTCCGGGCATCTCCGTGCTCGTCTCACACTGGCCCGCGGGCGCATGCTTGCCAGACCTCGGGCGAGCCCCCAAGGAGCTCCCGCAATGCAAAGAAGACGGATCTTGGATTCTTTCTGCTTGGGGAGCTCCACGTGCCTGAGAACACGGACCCTTCGGCATCTCTCTGTCTGACAGTGACAGATTTGAACTCCAGGAAATGGCTGGCTGGGGCACACACTCTGGCTCTTCTCCTTGGAGATCTGGCTAGGAGGGAATACGCAGAATATTTTAAAGCTCCCCTTCACAGTTGTCCATTGGGATGAGGAAGAACCGGTTTCATTAACGTGTGCACGTAGCAAATATCTGCTGAGCCCTGGCCTCTGGGAGAGGCGATTAAAAAACAAAACAAAACGAAACAAACCCCGGGAGGTTTGAGAGTCCTTACGTTAGCAGGACCTGGGTGTCCTAAGGTGGGTTAGCTGAGATCTCCGAGCCTCAGTTTCTCCATCTTGAAAAGGGGGGGGTTGATAATCCTTCTTCTGTCTACCCCAGAATAATGCTCATTGCCAAGAGGACCATGCTGCCTGCTGTTCCCTTTGCTGTTCGATGATGGGTTCTGCGGCCTGTGGCTCTAAGGGCGTCTGAAGAGCAGACTCAGTTCAAGTGTGGACTGCAGCAGGTTCCCGGATCCCGCCCGGGGCAGGTGCTATCTATGTCCAGCCTTACCCTCCCAGAGAAGGTGTGGAGCCTCGCCTCTCCTCTCCTCTGCCTGGCTTTCTCCTGCGTGGTGCATCACGGGACTTGGGGCGGGAGGTCAGTGGTCCAGCCTGGGACGATACCAACGTGGCTCCTCAGGGATTCAAGCAGGAGCGAGTCCCAGGCGCGACCTGCCCACGAAGGCGCCCCTCACTGACTCTCCCACCTTCCCTGCCTCGCCTCCGCCCCTTCCCTTGGGCTTCATGGGGTCACCTTCCATATAAACCCCCTGTGTCCGCGTCTCAGGGTCCGCTCTGGAAGAACATACAGCAAATCACCCCCCAGACTCACTTCTTATCTTATTATTCCTTCGATGACTACAGGGTCTGCAACGATGTCCCCCCCCCCCTTGATTCCTAATATTTGTAATTTCTGTTTTCTCCCTTTTTTTTTTTTTTCCTTTGTCCGTTTCACGAGAGGCTTGTCAATTACGGTGAGCTTTTCAGAGAACAGGGTTTTGTTTGATTTTCTTTATTGTTTTTCTGTTTTCAGTTCCATGGATTTCTGCTCTTATCTTTATTATTTCCTTCTCTCTACTTGCTCTGGCTTATTTTGTCTTCTTTGTCTAGCTTCTTGAGGCAAGAGCTTAAATCATTAATTTGAGACTTTTTTTCTCCTGTTATAAGCATTAGAGGCCATGTAAGTCTCTCTTAACCCTGTTTTCCTTGGGCACCACAAATTTAGATACATCGTGTGGTCCTATTCGTTCATTTAAAGGCATTTAAAACTTTTTCTGAGATTTCCCTTTTGGCCCCGGATCCTTTAGAAGCGTGGTGTTCAGTTTCTGAGTGTTTGGAGATTTTTCTGTTACCTTTCTGGGTGTATTCCCTGATGGACAGAGGACACATGCTACATGATTTCCATTCTTTGAACTTCATTTTGCTTTATTTTATAACTTTGCTGTAGATTTCTTTGGACTTCTCTTGTTTAGAATTCACTTGTTTTCTTGAATCTGTGGATTTATGTCATCTGCTAAAGGTGGGGATATTTAGCCATCATTTCCTGGCATAGTTTTTCACCCCCACTCTATTTCTTCTCCTCTAGGACTCTGATGACCCAAGGGATTAGGTGTTTTGTTATAATCCACATGTCCCGCATGTTCATTGGGGTTTTTTTCCCCCATCTTTTTTCTCTCTGAGTTCAGATTGAGTCATTTCTATTTTATTTTATTTTATTATTTTATTTTATTTTTATTTCTAAATTTGAAAGAGGGAGAAACAGAGCATGAGCAGGGGAGAGGCAGAGAGAGACGGAGACACAGAATCCGAAGCAGGCTACGGGCTCCGAGCTGTCAGCACAGAGCCCGATGTGGGGCTCGAACTCACCAACCGCGAGATCATGACCTGAGCTGAAGTCAGATGCTTAACCAACTGAGCCACCCAGGTGCCTCTGGGCAATTTCTAATTTAAATTCACTGTCCTCTCTCTTCTTCTTCATTCTACTGCTATGCCAATCCATTGAGTTTTTACTTCATCTTTTTTTATGTTTGCAGTTCTAAAATTTCCACGTGGTTCTTCGTCATATCATATTTCTTTACTGAGCATTTCTAGTAAATTGGCTGAGACCTCCTACACTTTCATTTGTTTCAACGGCGTTTGCCGTTCCTCGCTGAAACATTTTCACAACAGCTACTTACAATACTTGTCAGGTGATTCCACACCTCTGTCATCCTGGAGCCGGATTGGGCCAGTTGCCTTGTTCTCATTCAAGTTGCGAGAGTCCTGATTGTTGGTCTACCGAGTGATATTTGACTGCTACCTGGCCATTTTTGATTATTACGTGATAGGACTCGGGATCGTATCCAGATTTTATGTTTCAGCAGGCTTCCTCTGGCGTTGCCCCAGTTGGGAAAGAGGGGACATCAGCTCGTTACTGCCATGTGGAGGTAGAACTCCAGATTCTACACTTGGCCCCCACTGACACACGGTGGCGAAGAGGCTCCTTGTTACCGGTGGCGGGGGCAGGGACTGGGAGCTCAGGCTCCCTACTGATAACACCTTACCTGGGAGGGGGGACATGAACCACATCACTGCTCTGCTGATAACACTCTACCAGGGAGGGGACGTGAGCCACATTACTGCTCCTTATGTTACCTCCTCTGATACTACAGCATCGGTGGCCTCACGAATGCTGAGCAGGGGTCTAAGTCCCGACTCTCCGTGAAGCCTCTTCGGACACTATCCCAGTGGGGAGGGAAAGGAGTGAGTCATTCCTCCCAGCAGGTGTGGAAGTCCAGGCTCCCCACATCGACTTCACCCTGCAGAGGAGTCTGGGTCACCACGCTACAGCCTGACAAGGGTAGAGGTCTAGGTTCTCTGCCCAACCTTTGCCGATGGAAATGGGGGAACTGGCATCTCCGGCTGGTTTCCCACCCCGTAGTCTGGGATCCACGAGGCAGAACGAAACCCCAGGGACCTCACCGCCATGTTGTTCCTCGGGTTTCCAGGTCCCTGGACAGTCTGCCTCCTTCTCCCCACCTTTTCTTTTTTTCTTTTTTTCAAATTACTTTATTTATTTAGACAGAGAAAGAGAGAGTGCGAGAGCAGGGGAGGGGCAGAGAGAGAGGGGGTAGGGAGAGAATCCCAAGCAGGCTCCAGGCTGTGGGTGCGGAGGCCGACGGGGGGCTCGATCCCAGAAACTGTGACCTCATGACCTGAGCCGAAACCAAGAGTCGGTGCTCACCCGCGTGCCCCTTCTCTCCCCGCTTTCGAGTCTTCTCGTGTTTATTTTATTTATATGTCCCGGGGGGGGGGGGTTAGCTGTACCTAATGGGGTGAAAAGGGAAAAGCATGTGTGTCCTTCCCATCTTACCAGGAGTGGAAGTGGCTAAATCGCTTTTAATATTCATTTATCAACAGGGAACGTATGCACGTGGCTCGAAAATCCAGACACAAAAGAGGGTATAGCAAAAACTCCCTGCTCGCCTCTGTCCCCCAGCCCCTCAGGTGCCACTCCCACTAGACGAATGCTGTCAGCTTCTTGTGTGTTTCTTCGGAGACTTCTATGCCACTGGAGGCAAATTCATCTATAACATTGTTCTGCCTATTTTCTATAAATAGTGGAACCCTCAACATACTGATTTGGTGCTTCTGATTTTTTTTAGCCACTCGCTTGTAACTCTTTATGTTGAAATAGTTATAGATTCATGCATGGAAGGCCGAAAAGAAACGTACGGGGAACGTCTGTGCACCATTTCCTCAGCCTTCCGCGAAGCTGGAACGGCGGTAACACTTTATCCAACTACAGCACGTTACCAAGACCTAGGGAGGGACGTTGGCACAATCCAGGCTCCAGAGGTGTCACTGAGATGTCATCTGTGACCTGTACGCTCTGTGTGTGTGTGTGTGTGTGTGTGTAGCTCTTTGCAATTTGGCCACGCCATAGTCATCAAGATACTCAACTGCCCCATCAGAAGACTCCTTCGTGTTACCTCTCCATAGCCACCGCAATCCCTAATCAGCTCTGTTATCGGATGATTTCATACAGGTTTACGTGAACAGAATCATCCTTTGGGGAAAGAAATGTAAAATCTCAGCAGAATTTCCCTGAGATTCCTCCATGCTGTTCTGTGTACCTGAGCTGTTTTCCATGACGTGGATGGCCCCCAGTGTGGTTAAACAGTTTCCCCATTAAAGGACATTTGAGTGGTTTCTGGTTTGGGGCTATTATGGATAAAGCTGCTGGGAACATTTGTGTTCAAGTGCGTGAATGATAATGAGCCTTTGTTTCTCTGGGAGAAATGCCCAAGGGTGCAACTGTTGGTTTATGTGGTAAGTCCATTTTTAGCTTTCAAAGGAACTGTCAGCCAGTTTTCCCAGAGCTATTGACATTCCCACCAGCAATGCACGCAGGATCCAGAGCCTCGGCATCCGCATTCACTAATTTTTATCGACTTTGTCTATTTTTTACTGGTGTAATTCACACATCGTAAAATCTACCCTTTTATTTTTTAATGTTTATTTATTATGAGAGAGAGAGAGAGAGAGAGAGAGAGAGCGCAGGGGAGGGGCAGAGAGGGAGAGAGAGAATCCCAAGCAGGCTGTGTACTGCCATCTCAGAGCCAGCGTGGAGCTTGAACTCGTGAACCATGAGATCGCGATCGGAGCCGGAATCGAGAGTCAGACGCTCAACCGACTGAGCCACCCAGGTGCCCCCAAATCCGCCCCTTTAAAGTTAGACAATTCAGTGGTATTTAGTACACTCCCAGGGTTGCACACTTATCACCGCTGTCTAATTCCAGAACGTTTTCAGCACCCCGGAAAGAAACCTGATACCCTTGAGTGGTCACTCCCCACGTCATGTCCCTCCCACCCCCTGGCAGCCCCTTTTGAAATTTCCCCAGAATCCTTCAGTTCCTAATTACCTCCTTCCTCCCTTGGAATATAGGATCTAATTAAAAATAAGTAAAGTCACACCCAATGGGTCACGAGCTCCATGAGGGTGAGGGGTTTATTTCTTTGTTTAGTCTCTTTTGTCCAGCAAAGATTCCTCAGTGCCCAGCACACGGTCTGGCACATCGGAGTCTCTCCACATTCATCTTTAGGAGTGTAAGTGAACGGAAGACGGAAGGGGTACACAAGGGGATGCATTTCCCAAGGTCAGGGTCATCATGTTAGGTCCCAGGGCTGGTGCAGGTCAGCCGTTTCCATGCCAGCCCCTGGGCTTCACAATAATCTATGGAGTTCGTTAAAGGCTCACATGTTCTGAATCCTTCCGCCCACATGTTCTGAATCCAGACTCCCAGGTCTGGGGTCTGAGATCATTCATTTGTTTTGGTTTTTTCGTTTTTTTTATTAAAATTTTTTTTAATGTTTTATTTATTTTTGATACAGAGACAGAGCGTGAGCAGGGGAGGGGGCTCAGAGAGAGAGGGAGGCACAGAATCCGAAGCGGGCTCCAGACTCTGAGCTGTCAGCACAGAGCCCGACGCGGGGCTCGAACTCACGAGCCATGAGATCATGACCTAAGCCGAAGCCGGACACTTAACAGACTGAGCCACCCATGCATGACCCCCCCGCCCCGCCCCCACATTTTAATTGTCAGACGTCCAGTTACAGAATCAGAACCCAAGCACCTCAGCAATAAAATGGTCCTAAGAATAATAGCATCTCATCTGCGTCTTCCAACAGAGATCTTTTTCTCTAGCACTCTCAACAGGTGGCCGCTCTGTCTCTGCTTGAATGCCTCCAGTGCCGGAAGCCTCACCACCGCCTAAAGCATCCCAATTAAATCTGCCCCCTGGTTCCCATTTCTGCACTGGAGCCCCAAAGAATGAGACAAACCTTTTCCCACCTCACGAGCTTTCTGGTTAACCAGTCTCTCATCGAATCGTCACAGCTGGACAATAGATGATGGGTGGTATATCACGTGATGGAATTTTTTTACTGGGACATTTTTCTTTGCTCCTAGAAGCAGCTAAGTAGCAAGTACGAATGCCTTCAGAAGCCGGGCTGGTGACGGATACCAGTGAGGTCAGCCAGCACAGGACCATGGAGAGATAAAGACCCAATGCCCTCTATAGTGAGACAGCCTTGGGGCACCTGGGTGGCTCAGTCGGTTAAGTGTCCGACTCCTGGTTTCGGCTCAGGTCATGATCTCCCCGCTTGTGAGTTCGAGCCCCACATCGGGCTGACGGTGCAGCGCCTGCTTGGGATTCTCTCCCTCTGCCTCTCCCCTGCTCACGCGCACGCTCTCTCTCAAAATAAATAAATAAACAAAACAATGCAATGAGGCAGCCTTCACCCCATGCCAGCTGACGTCTCCAGATATCAAAATCAGTGCTCTCCGAGCTGGATTTTTTAATAAGGATCTGAATTCCGTACTTTTTATTTAGAATCACCTCATCGAAATACAGGTGCATTGCCGACTAGCACTATTTATTAAATAGTGTCGCACCAATGCCAATGACCTGGTTTTGACAACATCCTATGGGTACGCAAGATGTTTATCATGGGGGACGTTGAGGCCAGGGGCTAAGGGAGCTTTTCTGTACTATTTTCGTGATGTTTGTGGCCGGACCCCGAAGGGACAGGTGACCTACACCATCCCAGCTTCAGTGTTTCATTCCAGTGAGGCCAAGAGACTTTGGTGGGGCCACAAAGGGGTCCCAAACCACAGCATTCAAAAAAGCCCCTTCTCATATCAGGGGCAACATGGTGGTTCAAAGAAACTGCTTAATAAGAAGGAAGGAAGGAAGGAAGGAAGGTAGGAAGGAAGGAAGGGAGGAAGGGAGGGAGGGAGAGAGGGAGGGTAGGGAGGAGGAAGGCAGAATTCAAACAGAATTCTCTCCACAAATATGACAGGTGCCTCCTCTGGGCCAAGCCCTGTCAGGCATTGAGGTAAAGCAGTGACCACAGACAGCCTGCTCTCAGCTTACGCTGTGGAAGGGAGACGGAGAAAACCATCAAAACCGTAACTTTGTGAGGCTGCAAGACGTGCTGGGAAGGAAAACAAAGCAAGGTGCTCAGCTTTCATCAGATGGGCAGGAAGGACGGTTCTGAGGAGGTGACAGCGGAGACTAGATGTAAATGAAGTGGGGGAGCAAGCTTTGAAGGGACCTGGGAGTGAGCTGCCTAAACAGAGGAGGCAACAAGGGCCAAGGCCCCAAGGCTGGAGCTGCTCGGCCTCTTCCTGGAGCAGCCCACGAAGGGGTAGAGAGCAGTGGGGCGGAAGCCCTGGGTTTCTGCGACCTGAGTGAGAGAGGGAGGCTGTGGAAGGTTCTAGAAAGAGGAGGACCGGCGTTGACTGAGCGTGTTAAACAAGATCCTGCTGACTGCCAGGTGGACAAGAGCAGAGGTCAAGAACTGTCGGGATGTGCCTCCAACGGTCCAGAGGAACGAATGGACGCTCCATCATTCATGACCCTTCCCCGCCTTGTCCTGACACACGGCATCTTCCACGAAACTGGATCACATCCGCTTTCCAACGGTGCTGAGCGGCTCCGCGCGGGGGGGGGGGGGGGGGGGGGGACATGCACACGTATGAGGGTCCTCGTGCGGGTCTTTGAGATGGCACACACCCCTGTCCTCAGCTCCCTCCCAGCTAGCCAGCCCCCCTTCCGTGTCTCCCTCTGCGGTCCACGGTCAGCGAGGTGACTCTCACACGTTGACACGTCCCTTTAATGCTGACTTTTACGGCATCCGAGGGACGTGGCTTGTGACCACCGGCATGGGTCTGTTGCACGCTGTGCCTCCCCCCAGCCCCCGAGCTCCGCCAGAACAGAGTTTGCGTCTGTCTTTCGTGACACATGTACCCTGGGCGCCTGCGGGGTGCCCGACGCCGCGTAGACCCTGGTCGTGCAAGATGCCCACGGCCGGGGAAGCTGGCTGATGGGTCCGCGGGAGCTCGAATCCTCTGTCCTCTGTTCGCAGCTCCCGTCTCAACGTGAAATTGTTTCAAATACAACAAAAGCTAGCAATCACGCTGGCGGGCAAAACAAACAAAGGAGAGCGGTTTCCAACGAACGGGAGCCCAGGTTGCCTGCTTCTCCGGCTGCTGTCATGCCAGAGCCCTGGGCCGCCGGTGTGAGCCTCCGGAATAAATATCTGGAAAATCTGGCAGCGTCTGGGGTTAGGGAACGTGGAGCGGCAGGTGCACAGGGAACTCCCTCGCATCACCCAGACGTCCCCCGGGGGGTGCAAGGGCCTCAGCCAGGGGACTGAGGATTTCATTAAAGCGACACTTTGCGGGGCTCGCTCCGCCCGTCAAGATAATTGTTTGACTTAATGTGAAATCTGAGCCCCGCAGCTGCGTGAGTCTGTCCTCTCGGGCTGGCTCCTGGCGCACATTTCAAGCTTCTCGAATTAACAGCGGTGTGGATGTCTCCCTAATTAGTGATAGTGCGGCTCGAGGTGTCATTTCATTTTATTTTATTTTCGTAATTTTTTTATGAGCCACATAACATATTGCCGCGCACGTCGCTGGAAGACGGGAAGCTATAAATAAAATGATAATTTACTTGGAGTCTATCACACAGAGATCCCGAGTTCAGGAGTAAGTTTACTAATGAGATGCTGAGGGGGGGGGGGGCTGGGGGGGGGGGGAGGGTGGTCATCGCTGTGTGACACGGAAGAGGACGTTCCCCCAAAAGGCTGGGGACGCGGCGCAGCCCGGAGATGGTGAAGGGACAAAACTCGATCTGCCCAACGGAAGGTGCGCTCGGGGTCCAAGGAAGCACGACGCCAATGCAGACCCCAGGACCTGCCTCCTCTTAGCCCGGAGTCTGTGGGTCTCCCCTCCTTTCTCCAGACCTCAGTTTCCTCTTATATCCAAGGAGGAGGATACTGGTTAAGCCTCCATCAGAGGTTCTTGGAAACATATAAACATCTTACTTCCAGGAAATCAGCAAACGCCAGAGATCTGGAGGCATGGCGTAGTCGCTGAAGGGACTGTACTCAGAACCCACACCGCTGGAGTTCAAATCCTGCCTCATTTATTACCAGGCTGTGGCAACTCAGGCAAAAATTCTCAGTCTCTCTGTGCCTTGCTTTCTTCACCTGTTGAACACAGCACAAGTTTCTTTCTTTTTTTTTTTTTAATGTTTATTTATTTTTGAGAGAGAGAGAGAGAGAGAGAGAGAGCCCTGCGCAGCGAGCCCAGAGCCTGCCTTGGGGCTCGAACTCACCATCTGTGAGATCACGCCCGAAGCCGAAATCAAGAGTCAGCCGCTTAACCGACTGAGCCACCCAGGTGCCCCATAAGCTTCCTAAATAAATTAATTTGTTTATTAAATAAATAAATTGCTTAGAACTTCTAGGGAACCCATAGCAAACTCTCTGCAAGCCTCACCTAGCGCTCCTGTTCTCAACAGGGAGCCAAGAAACCTTCGCTGTGACCCTGGCTTGTGGGCCTCCGAAGGGACACAGAACGTAAATAGATCCGCCGCACGCCTATGCTATTAAAATATAATCAGGGAGGGACGCCTGGGTGGCTCAGTCGGTGAAGCATCCGAATCTTGATTTCGGCTCGGGTCGTGGTGAGTTCGAGCCCCGCGTCAGGCTCTGTGCTGACGGCTCGGAGCCTGGCGCCTGCTTCGGATTCTGTGTCTCCCTCTCTCTCTGCCCCTCCCCGACCCATGCTCTGTCTCTGTCTCAGAAATAAACATTAAAAAAAAAAAAAAAAGAACTGTGTGATCGAGGCAAGTTCCCTCACTTCTCTGTGCTTGAGTTCCTTGTGCATAAAATGGAGCTCATAAAGCCGTGGTAAGGATAAAATAAAATTACGCACGCCAAGTGCTTGGGATAACGCCTGCTATGTAAGAAGCATGCAATATATAGGGCAGCTATTATTGGAATTATTTTCGTCGTTATTTTACCAAACATAAAAAAAAAAAAAAAAAAACAAAACCAAGCAACAACCCCATAGCACACACAGGCACGCAACCCGTGATAGCTCAGCCGTGTTTCTGAGCCATCCCGGGGCTGACACTTTCTCGGGCCTTGCTCGATCTCTCTAATGACCCCTGGGAAATGGTGCTGTTTGCTATGCAAATATCTCGCTGTTCGTCTGTAATTATAATATCACACCACAGAGTGGACTCTGACAAGAGGAACACGCTGAGGGCGGGTGTTTGCCCCCCGCTCGTCGGTTCCTGGAGGATCCGTGGGAGCGGTCGAGGCCGCCAGCCAGGCGCTTGCTTCCCCGGGCGCGTTTCAGGAGGCGAAGCCTTATTAGCGCGGCTCTGCACGGAGTCCTTTGCGCACTCAATTCATGCTCAGCGGTGATGCGGTAAAGAAAGGGCCACGTTTACATAATCAATATGGAATGAAAATGATTGAAAAGCGCAACTCGCCCCTCCAGGGTTCCCCGCCGAGCCAGAGGGACTGTGGACTTGTGCTCAGGGAAGGTAGCTGGAGAATGGAGGCCGCCCAGGCCACTCCTCTGCGCCCAGGGGCCAAGGCCTGTGCCCTGACTCCCACCAGCCCCGGGGCCATTTTGGCTGCTTGCAAATCCCTCAGTACTCGTGGTGGGAATCCATCTTTTCCCCCTGCTCTAAGCATCTCCCCTGGGTGTAATCTAAATCCTTTGTGTCGCAGGGGGAATCCACCTTCCTCGGGGTCTTGTGGACTCCTACGCAGAGGTCCCAGTTGGTCGCAGAGATTAGGAGGGGGAGCACGGGAGGCTAG
This sequence comes from Herpailurus yagouaroundi, assembly GCF_014898765.1. NCBI lineage: Eukaryota > Metazoa > Chordata > Mammalia > Carnivora > Felidae > Herpailurus > Herpailurus yagouaroundi. The sequence goes on from NW_024412627.1 coordinate 1,218,694, forward strand.
CAAGCACCCTCCAGCCCGCCTACGCAGGCTGCCGAGGACAGGCATGGAGAAGCCGCCTCCCCGGCTGGCCGTCCAGGAGTCTCCTTGAGGATGACAAATGTCCCGAGGCATCACGTAGGAGTGCTGACACGGGCAATATCCACGGACCCAGCCTGGGCACAGCCACTCTGGACAGTCAGCTGATGCCGGGAGAGTGGATACCCCTGTGCGTAGACAGAAGCCCCCGCGGGCTCGTGCCAGGGCTCCCATGGGCTGTATGTCTAGCTGGTCAGTGTCATTTACTCACAGGGAATCTGTGCTGGGCCAGGAGGCTGCCTGGGGTCCCAGGGATCAAAGAAAGAACAGCCAAACCAAAATCAACAACAATAACACCCTAAGTCTCTGCCCTCACTGGCCTCACCTTCTCATGAAGTCGGGCTCTAAAGATGGGCTCGGTGATAAATTCAAATGGAAGAGAATAAAGCTGGGTGAGGGGACAGAGAGGGACAGGAGGGGCTGTTTCGGGCAGGGTGGACCAAGTGGGCCTCTCTGAGGAGGGGACCCTGAACCGGACGCCTGAATGAAAGGGACCGTGAGCCACATGCACATGGCAGGGAGGAGAGTCCGGGGAGATGGCACTTGCTCGGTGGTTCTGGGAGAAGCAAGACGGGGATGAGCAGAGACAGCAGGTGGGAGAGTGTTGCAGGGTGCGGGGCGGGGGGGGGGGAGCCGCCCGGGGAGGGGGGCCCCGCGGGGCCAGGGGCCAATCACGTGGGACCTCGACCAGCGCGAGAAGGCAGCTGGACCTCGATCTCAGTGGAAGGTAGAGCAGCCACTGGAGCCTTGACGGTAGGTGTTTGTTATTGATTTATTTTCATGTTTATTTTTTTCGATCTATTTCTTCAAATTCAAGTTAGTTAACATGCCGCGCAGTCTTCGTTTCAGGAGCAGAAGCCAGCCATTCATCTCTTACGCTCATCCCCACAAGCGCCCTCCTTAATGTCCGTCACCCATTTAGCCCATCCCCCCCACCTCCAGCAGCCCTCAGTTTGTTCTCTGCGTTTACGAGTCTCCTATGGTTTGCCTTCCTCTCCGTTTCTAGCTTATTTTTCCTTCCCTTTTTATTTTTACGGGCTGACTCTGGCGGCTGTGTAGGAAAGCTTTTAGCAGTGTGGGAGAAAAGGGAGCAGGGAGCCAAGTTAGGGACCTAGCGCATCAATCCAGGTGGCTTGGGCATCTCTCGCAAGAGAAAGAGAGCGGGTCCTCCTTATTCGTGGGTTCTGTATTTGCAAACCTTCCTGCTTGCGGAGATTTATTTGTAACTCCCCAATCAACACCAGCCTCACTTTCCCCGTCAGCTGTAGGCATTTTCAAAGCAGCAAAACATTGGAGTCACTGACCCCCATGTTCTCAGCTGCCTCACGTCCCAGATGTGAACGAGGGTCCTTTCGATGTCCCTCAGTGCCACATTGTTCACATCCCTGTGGATTTTGTTGGCCGTATTCCTGTTTAAACTCGCCCCCAAGGTTAGGGTCAAAGTGGCGGCTAGTGTTCCTAATTTTGAGTTCTGATGTGCCTCGTGGAGAAAAAACATGCATCAGACCAGTTTTGTTCAGGCAGGTGTTGTAGTCCTGTTGGCCGTTGAGTTCAGTGTTAATGCATCAACAATACGCAGGAAAACTTTGGATTGCGAGTCGGTTGTTCTGAGAGCATTCCGCAAGACGGGCGAACGTTTCTCATAAATTCTAACTTGGTAAACGAACGACGTCTTGCAATACGAGTCATATGTGTCTCCAACTGTCACGCGATCACCACTGAGCCAATGGTTCTTGAAAATCGCTTTGATACACGAGTGCTTTGGATTACAGCCATGATTCCGGAACGAATTATGCTCGCAAACCAAGGTTTTACTGTGTATTAAATAGGCTGCTTTCAAATAGAGATGCGCACCAAACACAGTTCTACACGGATCGAATGATAAGAACCTCCTGATGCTCACAGGAGCCAACAGTTTACTCAGTGATGGCTGATCCAGCATTTCCAGCGACTTTGTAAAACCTAACTACCGTGAATAACACCACCGGTAAAGGCAGAAGTGAGATGCGAGCCCACCTCCAAATCTAGTCCTCTCTTGCTAATGTGTGAGGGCTACTATATCAAAATACCACTGGATGCCTTCAACAGCAGGAGTGTATTTCTACATATATATATATATATATATATAATTTATTGTCAAGTTAGCTAACATAGAGTGAATACAGCTTTTGGTTTCGGGGGTAGCTTCCCGTGACTCATCGTTCCCATACGACACCCAGGGCTCATCCCAACAGGTGCCTTCCTCAATGCCCATCACCCACTTCCCCCCCTCCCCCACACCCCCCATCAACCCTTGGTTTTGTTCTCTGTATTTAAGAGCCTTTTATGGGTTTGCCTCCCTCCCTCTCTGTTTGAAACTATTTTTCCCCTTCCCATCCCCCATGGTCTTCTGTTAAGTTTCTCAAGTTCCACATACGAGTGAAAACATATGGTACCTGTCTTTCTCTGCCTGACTTGTTTCACTCAGCACAATACACCCTCCAGTTCCATCCACGTTGCTGCAAATGGCAGGATTTCATCCTTTCTCATGGCCAAGGAGTATTCCATTGTATAAACCACATCTTCTTTATCCATTCCTCAGGTGGGAACAACAAGTTCTGGCAAGGATGTGGAGAAAAAGGGAACCGTCTTGCTCTGTTGGTGGGAATGCAAACCGGTGCAGCCACTCTGGAAAACAGCATGGAGGTTTCACAAAAAATTAAAAATAGAACCACCCTACGCCCCAGGAATAGCACTGCTAGGAATTTATCCAAAGGATACAGGAGTGCTGATGCACAGGGGCACACGGACCCCGATGTTCATAGCAGCACCTTCAACAGCAGCCCAATCATGGAAAGCAGGAATGTACTTCTCACGGTCCTGGAGGCTTTGGTCCAAGATTAAGGTGCCAATTGTTTCTTCCGGGGTCTCTCTCCTTGGCTTGTAGATGGTTGCGTTTTGTGTCCTCACACGGTCTTTCCTCTGTGTGCATGTGTGTCCAAATTCCTCGCGTGTCTACATTTCCTCTCTTCTCCGGGACACTGGTCAGACTGGATTAATGCCCACCTGAATGGCCTCCTTTCCGCTGAATCACCTCTTGGAAGCTCCCCCTCCAAATACATCCACATCCTGAGGTCTTGGTGGTTAGAGTTTCAACACGTGCGTTTGGTGGAGGGACGCAGTTCAGCCCGTAGCACTCCACCCTCCCCCACCCCTCCCAAATTCTTGTCTTCCTCACACGCAGAACACTTTCATCCCCATGCCGACAGACCGCAAGTTTTAACGCATGCTGGCGTCAGGTCAGAGTTTCAAGCCTCATGTAAATATTGTTTCAATCCAGTGTGGGTGAGACTCCAGGTATGATTCATTTTTAAGCAAAATTCCTCTCTGGATGTGAGTCTGTGCAACCGGGCAGGTTATGTGCTCTGGAAGTGGAACCGTGACATGGGCACCGAAGGTGCCTAGACCCATAGGGTTTGCAGCCGTACTAGAGAAGCCCTGGATGGTGACAGCCCGGCCCACTGAAACCAAGGAGGTCTCCCTGCCCCTGGGGATGGAGGAGGAGACAGCCCTGCCTTGGCATCTTTCTTCCCTTTTTGTTACAAGATAACATGGGTTCACATCTGGGTAAGCCAAAAGGTCCATCCGGTAGGATCCCAGGAGTCTGACGACCTTCCTTCATGTTGTCCCATCTCTGTCCCCTCCAGTCCACGCTGGCAGGGGTTCCGCTCAGACGGCTGGCTGGGCACAAGGGTCACACGTGCAGTCTTTCCATCACATACGTGTCCAGTCACGTCCTTGGTGTTCTCTCCAGAATGGACTCTCGCTTCTTCCACGATATGGACATGCTGAGTACCTTCTGAATCTTCAAGCCCTGGTTCCTTTTTTGTTTGCGGATTCCTTCCTCAGTTTCTCCCTCCCTTCTCCTATTGTACCCTAAGCAGTAGGAGAAACGGGTGACACTGACGCGGTGCTTGGAAATGCCCTCTGCCCCACGCCTGAACTCTTCATTCACAGGTTCTGACTTCCCCAAGATGCTAGAACACAATTCGGTCCAGTTCTCTGCCTCTTCGTGAAAAGGATCGCCTTTCCTCCTGCGTCCGGTGACTTCTCCGCTTTCCCGTCCGGGACCCCACCGGAAGCACGTTCCCATATTCCTGCCAACGGGCTGTCCTTGGAGGCAAGGTGTGTTTTTCCTAACACGCGTCTCAAAACTTCCCGCCTGCACCTCATCTCCAGCCCCAAAGCCACTTCTTCATGTTCAGGTATCTGTATTACTTTGAGGAGGCTTCCGGAACAAAATGCCGCAGCCTGGGTGGCTTCACCAGATTTATTTTCTCACGGTCGTGGAGGCCGGAGCCCAAGCTCAAGGTGCTGACAGACTTCGTTCTTTCGGAGACCTCCCCCCGGGGCTTGCAGGTGGCCGGCCTCTCCCCGGGTCCCCTCGTGGTCTTTCTCCTGTGTGCGCGCACCCCTGGTGTCTCTGTGACCGAACCCTCTCTTCCTGTGAGGGCATCCCGTCAGATGGGCTTAGCGCCTCGTTCTCATTTCATCACCTCCGCAAGGGTGCTGTTTGCAAATACGGTCACGTTCGGAGGGCCTGGGGATTAGGGCTCCAACAGATGGGCTCGGGGAGGCTGGGACTCAGTCCAACCCCCGACACACAGCAGCCGCAGTACATCCCCTTGCTCTCCGCCTCTCTCCCTCGATTGCAAAATGAAAGGACAGCAGAGGCTGTCCCTTTCCCTGTGCTGCTGTGCGTGTGCCCCTTTCCACGCCGAACCTATACTGCAGCCTGGCACAGCCACGGAAGAGAAGTAGGAGCCTTGGCACATCCTTAGTTATTTGACCGCGTAAGTCTCGCCGTCTTCCCCTGCCTCATTATTCTCTCTGTCATTTAAGAAACTGACTCCAAAATTATGAGGGAGAGGAAATCACCACCTCATGTCCCCGGTACTCCCTGAGGGATTATGGGATTTTACATAATTAAATAAGAGCCTTGTAATTTCGCACCTGCTCGCCTCCTTCGTACGTGGTTGTCCCCTCACCGCTCCTCAGCTCTGATTTCAAGAGGAAAACATGATTCACTGTGACAACCATGCCTCTCCCCAGGCTCCGTGGGGCTCCCTGGCTTCCGCTGGGGCTTCTCCACGTCCCCCGGGCACTTCCCCTGACAGGTGTCCGTGGGGTCCAGCTGGGGTGCACAGGGTCCTTCTCCAACGCTGGGGTTGAGGCCTGGCCGACGAGAAAGCAGGCTACTTGGGCTCAACGACTAGCTTGGCAAACTCTCCCCCCCTCCCCAGGCCTCTGTTGGTTCATCTGTGAAATGGGCTTGCATTCTTTTCTGGCCTGGTTGACATGGAGATGTCAAGGGCCCTGATATTTCCCAGCCCTGTAAGGCGCTCTATAAACTAAAAACTGATGCACAAATATTATAGCAACGCCCTTTGGAAAAAGCCAGCTCCACAGCCCCAAGTGGCAGGGGGGCCCCCGAAAACACCGAGGGGCAGAGAAGCGTCGCTAGGCATCCCCTGAGGCCGCCTGAACACTCCTGACCTGGAGGGTGAGAAACTATGGAGCTGGGGGCGGGGCGTGAGAATCAGAGATTGCCTTTAAATTTCTTGCCTTGAAAACATGGAGTATCCTGAGTAATGCGCCCAACAGGCAGAATCCGACCCAGGGGAGTTCCGATTCGGCTTCCGTGCCTGATGCGTGTGTTTTTACACCCCGCAAGCTGCAGGGGGCGCACCTGTCTCTCCATCTGAGGACAGTCTCCCTCCGGCCAGGTCAAGAGGCTCAGGCCACACCTTGGGGGGGGGGGGGGCGCGCAGGCTGGAAGTGCCTGAGTGTTAGTGACCCTGGAGCACGCCCCCAACCAGACGAACAGGGACAGTGGGTAGCAGAAAGCCCAGGTTCCTGGGACGGCAAGGGGACAGTCCTGTCATTCTCTCAGACGGTCCCCAGCAGCACAGAGCCCCGCTTGCCCGCTGTGGTAGTTGGTTCACTGATGCACTCTTCACGGGCTTCCTTCCCTTTCCTGCTGCACTTCCCTACTCTCACCGGGTCCCCTGGAATCACAAGCCGACCAACTAGGTACGTCCAAATCCCTATCCAA
>NW_024412627.1:1225262-1244097 GCF_014898765.1 Herpailurus yagouaroundi
AAAAAAAAAATGAAAATAGGGGAAAAGCGACAACAACAACCCCACGGCAGGCTGCAACCCAGATCCGTCTCTGGGAGTGGGGTCCAGGCAAGAATGATTTAAAAAAAAAAAAAAAATTTTTTTTAACGTTTATTTATTTTTGAGGCAGAGAGAGACAGAGCATGAACGGGGGAAGGGCAGGGAAAGAGGGAGACACAGAATCGGAAGCCATCAGCCATCAGCCCAGAGCCCGACGTGGGGCTCAAACTCACGGACCGTTGAGATCGTGACCCGGGTGAAGTCGGACGCTTAACCGACTGAGCCACCCAGGCGCCCCAGGCAAGAATGATTTTTAAAGCTCCTCGCGGCCACCGTCTTACCCAGGCCAGTGATTCCAACTTCCAACGTGCAACCATGACTAAGAACTGTCGGTCTGGGGTCCACACCGCTGACTACTCCTCAAGGGACAGCCTGCCTTTGGGCCAAGCTTGCGAGGCTGGGCCTGGACCAGGGTTGGAGGTCATGGGCTACTTGTGTCCGTGTGACTCACCTTCAGCTCTCTGCTTAGCCAGTCTAATCGCCAGTCCAGACTCCTCCCAGGCAAAACTGACTCCGCTCTCCAGCAGACCCAGATAGCCCCGCTTTTCTTTTTTTTAAAAAAATTTTTCAATATTTATTTATTTTTGGGACAGAGAGAGACAGAGCATGAACGGGGGAGGGGCAGAGAGAGAGGGAGACACAGAATCGGAAACAGGCTCCAGGCCCTGAGCCATCAGCCCAGAGCCCGACGCGGGGCTCGAACTCACGGACCGCGAGATCGTGACCCGGCCGAAGTCGGACGCTCAACCGACTGCGCCACCCAGGCGCCCCAAGCCCCGCTTTTCATCCTCCCTGGCGTCTCTGTGGACGGGCTCCAAGGTTGGGAGCCCTCGGCATGTTGGGTCCTAGTCACCTTTTTTTGAGTGTCCCTCACTCCGGGACCAAGGCCGAGACCTGGAAGCTTTGTAGAAGACAAACCTGGTCTCCTCACCCATTTCACAGATGGGCACGTGGAGACTCCCCTGCCTCTCCCGTCACTGGCATTTTCTTGCTGGGCAACTCACTGGCAAGCATTAACACTCAGAATGAAAAGCAGAAAGTGGGGTGTAAGGAAAAGGGCCACTGTTACGGGCTGAATATTTGTGTCTCCCTCCACCCCCAAATTCCTATTTTGAAACCCTACGCCTCCCCAGTGCGATGGTACCACGATGTGAGGCCTTTGGATGGTCCTCAGGGCTAAATGCGGCCATGAGGGTGGGGCCCCATGATGGGACTGGTGTCTTGTAAGAGTCACTGGACAGTTCATTTCCTCCCTCTCTCCCCGCCACGTGAAGACACAATGAGAAACAGGCAGTCAGTCTGCAGCCCCACAACCCGACCCCACTGGAACCCCGATCTTGGACTTCCAACCTCCAGAACCTAGAGAAATAATTTTCTGTTGTTTCTAAGCCGCCAGACTATGGTATGTTGTTACAACATCTGGAACACACCGAGACAACCATTGACCCACAGTTCCATCCATCCATCAACACCCCCTTCTCCGACATCCACCAGGTGGTCTCAGACCTTCGAAGTCATCCAGTTATTCTTAAAACCAGTTACCGAGCACTTAGGGCCTCGTTAGGCTGCAAGGATGCAAGGAATTTGAGATCGAGGTCCCCACTCGGAACACCCTCAGAAGGTGTGATCAGATTTGCTGGTCGTGTTCCCAAGGGCCGTTCCTTGGCCCTCTTCTAAGCTGCCTGAACCCACCTTCAGCAGCAGAAACTGAAGACGCGGACATGTGTTTTCTTGGACTCTCTTGCAGCTAGGATTGTGAAAGTTGCAGCCAGCGGGGTGTAAGGGAAAACCAGCTGGGGGACGTCGGGGAACATTATCTCCCTTATGAAAACGGACAAGTGTGCCAGGAGCGCTTCATGCACTGACCTACCCCGCCCCTTCCTGCTTGAGAGAGAGTCGGCTTGGAGACCGGGAGCCTGGAGGGTACGAGAAGACAAAGTCAACACACGGTCGATGGGGAAGCCCAGGCTTGGGAAGAGCTAGGGTCTGCAACCTCCCTGTCAACAGCTGTTGACCCACTTCTGGGGTGGCCCACTTCTCTTCTGGTTACACTAGAAAATAAAATCCCCTGCTGTTTAGGACGCTCCATCAGGCATCCAGTTCCTGATGGATGATAGCATTCGTTTTTGAAACGGTGATGTCAAGGAGATTGGCCTCTGTGCCTCTTACCGGTTCTGAAATTCTTGGTTAGTGAACCGCCCTCCCTGAGACGTCACGGCACGAAATATAAAACAGGAGTAATGATGAGTCCTAGCTGGCTTGTCTTGGGGATTGATGGAGACAGCAAATGCCCGTGTCTGTGAGGCACAGCCGGTGTTTCATGGATGCTTGGGACTCTTCCTTTCTCTCACCCAAAACAGTAAAGCACAGACGCTCAAAGCTCAGGCTTTGGAACCCCCCCAGACACAGACGTGAATGTGGGATCGGACGATTCGTGACCTTGCGCGAGGCACCTTCCTGGAACCTCGTTGTCCTGATCTGCAGAATGGACGTGGCATTGTCTTCTGCTCCCCTGGGCTATTGTAAAGACTGGGAAAGAAATTGCTTGTAAAGCTGGTGACACAGAGCGGACACACAGAAACGTTCAATGTACGTGAACTGTTGCTTTGAAATGGGGAAAACGAGAAAGTCTATGAGAAGATGTGAGAAGTCACATCCTCATTTTCAGACAGAAGCCTGATTTTCTTTCGGGTACCCCTGGGGTCTACCGCATGCCCGGGCGAGCTCCCCTCACACTCCATGGGGACAGACCTGTTGGCGCTAAGGCCGTCCTCCCCCTTGACGGTGGCCGCCCTGTTGGGGGCTGGCACGTGACCTACCTCTCCCCAAGGGGGGCGGTCCATTCGGTAGCTTTCGGCAAAGTCTCCAGGGATCGTCCCCCTTGGGAGACACGCTCCCTCTTCTTGGCCTGGATGCTTTCATGTCTGGGTGTGGCAGGCATCTTCCTACAGCTGGAGGAGGAAGCCAGCGTCCAGGAGCGCATAGAGATGGGGTGAGTGACGTTGGGTCTTTGAAGATGGTTGAGCCGTAAGTCACCAATCCGAAGACCCACTGTACCCAGGAGCCTCTTACAGCACATTTGGGGACAACACATTTCCGTGCTGTTTAAGCTACTTTCGGTGGATGTTTCTGTTGCCTAAACCCACAATCCTCCTGACTGATGTAGGTGGTTTCCGGCATCCAGGTCGGAGCCTGGCTCATATAAGGAGTCACGGAATCATGGGATGTAGGGACCTTGTTCCCTACATAAACGAGAAGATGAAGGCCCAGAGATGGGAAGCAACTTGCCCCAAGACACACAGCTGGTAGGGAGCAAAGCCATAAACCACACCCGTATGTCCTGACCCTTAAAACCTTCTCTCCTTGTACCCATTGCCCACATCTAGGAAAAGGAGAGGCGGATATAATCTGGGAAGAAGGAAAGAGGGATGAAAAGCAAGGAGTGGAACTTCCTGTGGCTCCTCCGGGAGATCTGATAATTCCGCAGCAGCCTCTAGCTCACCAGGGTTCACATCTTCTTTGTATTCGGCACCCTGCGATGCGCGTGGTGGTAAATGCCAGAGCGGGACCCGATACCGTCTCTCCCGAGACCGACGGCCCTTCGGACGATTTGTAGGTCAGGGTGATGACAGGGCACCGATGAAATGCGGCACTGTGCCCGGCTGAGCCTTTGGCTTAACTGCACCGTTCACAGCACGGAGCCACAGGGCCGTGACCCTCAGCCACACAGAGGGAACCGGCACCGAAATACTGATGGGGAACCTCGGCTTCAGACTGACCCACGAGACCTCGGTGCATCTGAGGCCAGCTGCCTTTTCTTCCCTTTGCGCAGGTCAGGGCTGGGGTGTCCTCACCTACAAACATGCTGGGGTGGACCTTGGATCCAAGTGCACCGATTTCCGCGAGAGCAAACAATCTTGGGATAAAGCGATAATTCCGTGGCAGACCCTCCCTTTGCTCACCTGCATTTGGGTCCCCTCCTCTCCTGGGCCCCGGGCGAGGATTACATGTCTCCACTCACACGCCCCTAAAAGGGTGGGTCATGCAATTCGTTCTGGCCAATTGGGCGTGAGCAGAGTGCATGCATATTTCTTCTGGATCAGAGCATTTAATTGCGCGTGGGAAATCTCTCAGGCTGTCCTCCCTGCCTTGGCGATTGTGACAACGCGTGTGCGATGGAAATGCCACAGGCTGGAAGCAACCCGGAGCTCCAAACCACTTTGTGCAGACAGGTGTCCAAGAGCGTGATTTCCATCCAGAGCCAGGAGCAGACTCCTGTTGTGCTGGGGTCGCCGAGGGCCGTTGTCATAGCAGCATGACCCAGGCTGACTGACAAGGGTCTACTCGATATTAGCCGGTCCCCCATCGTCCCGTAAGCACTTGCTATGTTTCAAGGACTGTGCTGAGTTGCAGCGGCCTTACGCCATTTAAATCCCACACGAACCCTATGAGAGAAGATTTAGATTTTCCCGGGGCCAAATACCTAAAGCATCGTAGAGCTGTGGCTTCTCAGCCCCGCGCTGATCTTCACTCCCAAGTCTGATACGCTTGTATTGTTAAATAGGGTAGGGGTGGGGGGAGAACCCGCAGGAGAAAAGCTTTTATAATATATTGGAAACAGTCAAATAGAAAAATCTGTATGTAAGGTGACCCCAGGTATTTTTAGATACACACACAGAAAGAGAGGGAGACAGAGACAGAGAATAGAAGCGAAGCTCGATCCACACAGTTGAAATCTTTTAATGGGCGGTTTGGGGGAAGATTTTTATCTTATTTTTATACGCTTCTATAACCTCTTTGGTCGTCTACAATGAGTGAACATTGTTTTGCAATCAGAAAAGAAACCTATTTTTAAACCTATGATAGTATCCAAAACGGAATGTGAATTTCTGCTATCCGAAACATTCCCGACTCAAGAAGGCTCCAGGACAGACGCCGAAGAGACACGGACTGAGCCCCCTGCTATGTTGCTGACAGTTTTTATATGTTATGGCATTTAATCCTCCTAATGAGCTTGAGACTACTGAGAGAAGGATTACTTTTCCCAATCCGTAGATAAGAAATCTGGGGTTCCAAGAGGTCAAGTGACTTGCCCCCTCATTTTCATGCCTTCGTACGAGACTGCATCAGGTGCCCCACAGAAGATGCTCGTCCCGATTTGGGCTCATTGCTTCCTTGTGGGGCTGTTTTGTATCTTCCCCTATCCTGCATTCTTTGTACAGTTCAGAGGTCTGTAATCTAACACATTGATTTGATTCAAGTGGCGCTGCATGGTTTAAAAAAATTTTTTTTAATGTTTATTTTTGAGAGAGAGATCGAGAGAGAGAGAGAGAGAGAGAGACGGAGCATGAGCAGGGGACGGGCGGAGACAGAAGGAGACACAGTACCTGAAGCAGGCTCCAGGCTCCAAGCTGTCAGCACAGAGCCCGATGCGGGGCTCGAACTCACGAACCGTGAGATCACGACCTGAGCCGAAGTCGGACGCTTAACCGACTGAGCCACCCAGGCGCCCCTGATGGTGCGTGGTTCTTAAATGTGCAGTTACTCTGCTGTATTAATTTCTGATTGCTCCTGTCACAAATTACCATGAATTTAGTGGCTTAAAACAACACACATTTTTTTTAAATCTTACAGTTTTGGGGGTCTGAAATCTGGAATGGTCGTCACCGGGCTAAAACAAAAACTCCGACGGGACTTCATTCCTCCTACAGTTTCAGAGGGAGAATCTGTTTCTTTGCCTTTTCCAGCTTCTAGAGACTTCTGTCTTCCTTGGTTCACATTCCTCTTCCTCCATCTTCAAAATGGGCCAATGGCAGGTGAGTCTCATGACACCGCCTCTCTGGTGGCCCCTTCTCTGCCTCCCTCGTCCCCGTTTAAGGACACTGGCGAGTACTTTGGGTCCACCTGGAGAGGTCAGGATCATTGCTTTTTTTTAAGGTCATTTGATGAACAACCTTAGCTCCGTCCGCACCTTAAATTCCCCCTTACCATGTAACCTGACGTATTCACGGCGTCCGGGCACTTGACATGGTCACTACTGTGCCCCCATCCCTGCCCAGAATTGTCACGTACCAAAATCAGCTAGGCCTTCCTGTCTCCTTGGGAAAGTGAAAGTGGGGAAGAGTCGCATTAGCCGCCATAAACAGCCAAGGACCCTCAGCCAACTCACACCTCCTTCTAGAACAGACGTCATGTCTTGTGTGACTCCCACCTTCCCTTTGGGAGCACTGGAGGGAGACAGACAGACAGCACAGTGTTCTCACAGGTAAAGGTGCACGTTTTGGGCTCATACTTGCTGACCACAGGTCTTTGGGAATGCCATTTAACTGCTCTGGCCCTCGATGTCCTCATCGCTGAAGTGAAGAGAATGACAGGCCGGGTGATGTAGGACACTGATTAGAATAACAGCACAGGTGGCTACCGTTAATCGATGACAGTAGCACTTGTCCCACCCAAGACCCTGGCTTCACCTGCTGCAGCACGGCCCGCCCTTTCTTTGGAGCCTGACTTTGTTGTCACCGTTAGATTGTCTCCATACAGCCTCCTGGGGCTGCCACCCAGAACTGGTTATCTCTGGGGCCGATGGTGTCGGTCTCATCATCTTCACCTCCGTGGAAGTGACTCTGGGTAAGGCGACAGAGGGTTCCTCCCCTGGCCCCCCAGTATATGTAACTTCTTAACTAAATTTCCCAAAAAGAAGAGGGATCTCTTCCATAAGCCACTGGATCTAGGGAGCGAAGTTCACAATGTGAATGAATCCCAAAGACACCCCCCCCCCCCCGCCAGGTGACCAGAGCATAAGAAGGAGCCAGGGGTCAATGTGGGGGTCGTGCCCAGGAAAGGCTCCCAGGGAGGGACGCTTGTGGTGCCTTGGAGGCCCAGTGGTCACCCTCGCTCGCTGGGCCCCACAGTCTGGCTAACCTCTAGCCCTGGAACCAACAGGAAAGAATAAGGATCCCACTCTGTCACCTTCGCCAAACAAGACTGGACTCCAGTCTTTGCCAAACAAGACTCCAGGAAGACTGGAGCGGAAGGTCATAGCCTCCCACATTCCAAGACAGGCAGTTGGACAGAGAAGTCTGAATGTGACAGTAAGACATGAGAGGTGCCCGTGAGTGTTTTTGTGACCTTGAGTTGTCCTGTAGATAACTGTAGATATAGACCCGGAAATACGTAATTCTATTTATATGCGTACATATTTATTTCTTTGGTTTAGAATTAGGGCATACGTCCCGGGTTAGAGGAAGAAGCAACTCGTCGTGGATAACTTGCATTTCTTCACTTCCTCAACACGTTCCGAGGCCTGTGCGCGGCATTTTTCCCACATCATCTCGTGGGCAGCCTCAGTAGGGCAGCAGGCTGGTAATCCGATCCCCACTTGCCACTCAGAGAAGGAGAAGCTGATACTCGGAGAGGTTAAGAAGGTTGGCCAAGGACGTGCAGGTGGTAGGTTGAATTTCCAAGTCATGGAATTTAGAGCCAAATGAACACCTTCCCGATAAAAAGAGTCAATGTGTTTGCCACGGCACCACAGAGCAGCTGAGTATATGAAGGAAGCCGTTTGATATTTGCATATCTTTAAATCTTGCTGTAAATGGTATCATTTCCTTTAAATAGATTAAGCGACGATGAATAATTAGCAACTAATAATTATTATGCCTCATTAACTTAATAAAGGATTATGTCTTTAGAGAAAATGCAGAGCTAATTGGAAACGAAAGTTAACCACGTGATTTTTCAGCTGAGACCCCCCGGAGTCCAGAACCTTCTGCTCACCTGAGGCCACGTCACCAGGCCGCTCGCCTGTGACCAGAAGGGAGCTGGAGGGACAGCCTTGTGAACCGAAACCAAGAAGGGCCCTGTCGCTAAACCAACGGAAACCTCAGGAAGCAGAACGTAAGAGGGACACTTAGCAGCTCCGGAGCTGGGCAGCCCGTGGCCCAGAACGTGGCGGACGTGGGCCGTGTGCCAATCTCAGGTTGCTGCGACTTGCAGAACGGCCACTTGGAGAGATAAGCATAGGCCAGACAGCCCTTTAGGACAGTCATCAAATGTCACTGGAGCCCTAAGCTGGGGTCACAGGTTCACGGAGAGCAAATCCACCCACCGCTCTCCTTGTCTCACACCTGCTCTTACTCTGGCCGGGACGGTGGCCTCAGCTCCCTGCATGGTCCCCCTGCCCCCAGCCTTGCTCCCCTGCAACCCTAATGGCAGCCACAGTGAGTCTGATCCTGCAGCTGCTTGGAAGTCTTGTGTCGGCTTCTCACTGCCCTGGGATAAAGCCCGGAGGGAGGGAGCCCTGCTTGATGCCCCAGAATCTTCCATCCTGCCTTCTTCTCCTAGCTGGATGCCGGAGGAGCACCCCCATGCTCTTCCGGATTAACGCCTTCTCTCTGTGGACGGCCCTTCGGCATCCCCTTCCTTCACGAGGGTCACTTCTTTACGGCCACTGTGCTTCTGCTTGACATCAGGCTAGGAAGGTCCTGTGGGCTCCTGGGACCACTGCACTGTCCTCAAGAACACCTGCAGATAGCTCATCAGGTGACAGTATAGCAGTAGAGGAACTGAGGCCCAGTGAACGGCAGCTCCAGGGTCTGAGACGAGACCAGATGCACCTTCGCACAAATAGATCCTACCCTGGAACCGGAGTCAGTAAGTGTTGGCTGCAAGAAAGCTGGTGCCCCACTGGCCACCTTCCTTTTGGGGCCCAACCCTTCCTGTTCCATCCCATCTTCTAGGTCATAGCAGGGCCTGTGCCCAAGTCCCTCCCTCTGTTCATTTGCACCAGATCAAGACTCCCAGCCATGCCTCTTGGATGGAGAGTCTCCTCTCGGCCACTGGGCATGAACCTGTCGGGTGCGTAAGCGCAGAAGCGGGAGACGGCATCGTGGTTACAAGTGTGGACGCTGGACTGGGACCCGGGTCTGAATTCTGTTTCCGCCACTTTGCAGCCATGTGGTTGGGAAAGTCACTTATGCCATGGGCTTCCATTCCCTCTAAAAACCTGGGTCCGAGGGCGCCTGGGCGGCTCAGTCCATTAAGCGTCCGACTTTGGCTCAGGTCACGATCTCGCGGTTCATGAGTTCGAGCCCCGCGTCGGGCTCTGTGCTGACGGCTCGGAGCCTGGAGCCTGCTTCGGATTCGGGTCTCCCTCTCTCTGCCCCTTGCCTGTTCACACTCCGTTTCTGTGTCTCAAAAACAAACTAACGTTGAAAAACAATTTTTTTAATTAAAAAAAAAATGGGTATAACGGTAACACTAGTGCTCTAAGGCTTGTAATGCATGCCAAGCCCATAGAGCCCACGCATGCTAAGTATGTGTTAGCTGCTCGCTATGGTTTTGGTGTTTTGGTGGAGGCCATGGCAAAACCAGACCCAGTGGCCTGGTACGTCTGCCATGATATCTAACAAGATAATCATTGCTCCTTTGAATAATAATGGAATTATCACCACTTTGAACGAGCACACGTAAAAAGGTATCAGGCACGGGCAGGGTAGGTGCTGTCTTGCCCTTTTTTGCATGATCAGGAATCCGATACTCAGAAAATGTCAGGAGCTTCTGCCCAAGGTCACAGACACAGAGCATGGCACAGCCCAGAATCAAACCCATGCGTGTCTGGCCTCAAAAATCTGTGCACTTAATTACATTTTCTCGAGCTTCACCTGTGGCTCCTCTAGAATCCCCACCTGAGGGAGGTCTCTCCCCCCACCCCCGCAGTCTTTCAGCAACACCTCTTCCCTTCCCTTGGCTTGTCCTTCCAGCCTCTGCAAAGATGGCCTCTCTTTGGGAAGCTTTCCCTGACTGCCTCAGGCTGGGTCACGTGTTCCACGTTGGTGCCTATCCCTATCCCGGCTACATCAGTCAGGACAGGCTGGGCTATGCTGCAGTAACAAACAGGCCCGAGACCCCGCAGTGTCGTATTCCTCTCTCACACTACTTAACCATCCAGGGTCACCACTCTCTCTCCGGGGCCCAGAGGGAATGGGCAGCCTCTATCCAGAATATTTCCAGTCATCATGGAGGAAGGTAACAAGGGTCACTGTGGCAGGGGGCCTGGCACGGACAAGCTCATGAGGCAGAACTTGTCCGAGCAAGCCACGCGGCCAAGCCAGACTCTGAGGGGTCTGGAAGTGTGGGTGTCCCATACAACCCTCCTTGTGGTGAACGACGTGGTGCCCCCCACCATGTCACCACATTATAACGTGGGGAACCACTGACTTGTCTGTCTTCCCCACTGTGAGCTTCTCCAGGCTTTGGTCTTTATCGTCAAGACACTGCTGCTCACAGCACCTGCACCAAAGAGCCACCTGCCATGTTGAATAGACAGGTAAAGAACTGCCCGAGGGGAGCCCAGACCGGCACCCAGACCCGACCCCTCTTTCCACCTCCTACGGCACCGAGACAGCTCATGGGCACGGCCGCTCCTGCCACCGGCTTTCTGTCCCGCAAACTCGCCAGGCTCCTTCTCCTCCACAGGGCCTTTACACATGCTGTCCCTTTCTCCCGGAACACTTCCCTCGAAATGCATGTATACCAGAGACACCTTCCTCGACCGCTTCGTTTACAAGGGCTCTCTGTCCTCACATCGTGTCCCATTTTCTCCATAGACATTATCGCTACTTTAAAGGATATTCCCGATTCGTTCACTTAATGTTGGGCTTCCTGATGAAGATGTGGTTCCGTGAGGCAGGGCCTTGGCCCACTGTGTTTACTACCGTTCCCCTAGAACTGGAATAGTGTTTGGAATTAGTCAATATTTTATATATATATATATACACACTACCCCCAAATACTCTCTGCCTCCTCTAGAAAATAGTATGTAGAGAAAGGTAGTGTGTGAACTCAAACTTCCCTGGATTATTTTTTTTCAGATCCTGGTGCCCTTCTAACATCACGACAGGCAAAGCGATGGTGAATTGAATGTTTAATTAATGCTTATTATTGCCAGCGTATTAGTTTCCAGTCAAATTTATGACCCGATAGATTTCCTGTCTTTGTGAGTGACGGGTTGATGTCATAACACAGGAGTCTTGAGCATAAGCAGGGAGCTCGGTGCATTTCTGCCGCCTTCCTGCTCCTTGGGAGGGAGGGAGCACGTCAGACCGAGGCGGGCGTGAGGACACTCGCCCATTCATTCCACGAAGCCTGACCGAGAACCTGTTGCACCCCAAGCTACGCCAGGCTCTGCGATGCTCGGACCACAGCGTCTATCTGCGGGTATTGATTCATTCAGCAAACATTTATTTTTGTCTCTGCCATGTAGGAAGTGTTGTGTTAGGTGGCGAATAAAATAGCCACGGAAACAGGAAGTGTGGGTCTGGTTCGGACTCTGGGCTCTCACATAAATTCACGCACAGCAAGCAGCAGGGGCAGCTCTGACCCGGGCTAACCCAAGCACAAGTTCACCACTCTTGCTCATAGATGACACTCTGTCCTTGCCTTCCTTCCCCTCCTTCTCTCATTCTGCACCCCTGCACCGGATGGATTCGTCAGCGGGTGGTGATGGCCGTGGCCCCGAAGTGCACCCCCGCTCCATCTCTCATCTCCTGCCCTGCCTCCTCCCTCCTCCTCTCTCATCCAAATATCTGTGACACCCCGCTGTACTCCTCCCTCCCTCCAGCGCCTCCCCAGTCCCAAGCGATTCTCCACACAGCACCCCCATCCCGAGAGAGAAACCCTCCAGAGATCTCCCACTGCTCTCCGAATAGAATCCGATCTCCTATCACAACCCAGCTTGGCAACCTCATCCTCATCTCTCCACAGGCCCAGGGTAGGCATCCTTCTCTTCTTCCCCCCAGGGAAGTCTGCTTCCAGACTCCCTGGTTCTGGTTCCAGACTCCACTGCTTCCAGATCCACCTGGTAAGAAGTAGATCCCTAAGAACGCCCTTAGCCGCGAACAACGCAAAATCCCCAATCAAGGACGACTAGCTACCTCCCATAAAGGGAGGCAACAAAACCAAGTTCTTCCTCCATGATCTGATTTCCCAGTCTCAAATAAGGCTTTCTGCAGATCAGCTCCCTCAGGGCACAAGATGGCTGCCACGGTTCCAAGCCTCACACCTTAATCCACGTGCCTCTTTCTATCTGACAAGAACCCTCCCCCTGTATGCCTTCTTTCACATCTCATTGGCCAGAATTGTGTCACGTGCCCGTTCCTAAACCGATCATACCTTAGATTTCTTATCTAAGTCCCAAGTCCTGATGGGGAGAGGTGGGCATCCGAACAAAACAGGGGTTCTGCTGAAGCCGAAGGAAGGGAATAACTCTGTGGGGAGGGAACCAGCCCGCCTGCCCCCACCTGGAGCTGGGCCGTTGCGTGCGCAGGACAGATTTCGACCCCAGCTCTGCCGTTTCTCTGTCGTGTGATATTTGGCAAGCCCCTTGCCTCTCCATGCCTCGGTTTCCTCGTCTTTAAACTGAGCTTGCCTGTCGTATCTACTTTTTTAGGGTCGTTGTTAAGGTGGATGAGTTAATACATGTGACAGAACTTAGAACCGTGTCTGGCATATAAATCAGTAGTAGCTGATGTTATTCTACGATGCTGGCTCCGTTTAGTGAATTTATTTTTTTTTTAATTTACATCCCAGTTAGTTAGCCTATGGTGCAACAATGATTTCAGGAGTAGATTCCTTGGTGCCCCTTCCCCATGTAGCCCATCCCCCCCCTCCCCACCCCTCCAGCCACCCTCTGTTTGTTCTCCATATTTAAGGGTCTCTTCGGTTTTGTCCCCCTCCCTGGTTTTATACGATTTTTGCTTCCCTTCCCTTAGGTTCATCTGTTTTGTATGTTAGCTCCACTTAAAGAAAAGACCCGTTCTTTGCTTCACGGCTGGAAACGGGAAATGAGTTTTTAACCAGTTTTGGCCAGGGGACTGTACCCCCACCACAGTCCCGCCAGGGGGGTACTAGTAAAGATAGAGACGATGCAACCCGGAGGCTTAGAGAAGCAGAGTTCTGATCCCCAGTCTTGTGACTGGTCTCCTGAATGGGAAGCTGAATGAACGTGTGTGCCCCAGAGGGCTAGTCTCTTCATCCGTTCTGGCCGCTGTTACCAAGATACTGTAGACTGGGGGGCTTAAAGAACAAAGATTTATTCCTCACGGTTCTGGAGGCTGGGAAGTCCAAGATCAAAGCGCTCGCAAATCCGGTGTCTGCTTCCTTTTCCACTGGTGGCTGTCTCCTTGTTATGTCCTCATGTGGTAGAAGGGGGGAGGGAGCTCTTTGGGGTCCCTCTTGGAAGCGCATGAGAGCTCGCCCTTCTCCTCCCAAAGGCCCCACCTCCTGATGACATTACACTGGGGGGTAGGTTCAATGTATCAATTTTGGAGGGACACAAACGTTCAGCCTATAGCATTCCGCTCCCACGCCCCCAGTTCGGGTTCTTCTCACGTGCAAAATACATTCATTCCTCCTGAACAGCCCCCAGATCTTAACTCATTCCAGCATCAGCTGTGAAGTCTAAGTCCAAAGTCTCGACTTAAATATCATGTAAATCAGAGACGGGGGGAGACTCCAAGTATGACCCATTCGGAGGCAAGTTCCTCTGTAGCCGGGAACCTGTGAACCAAACAACTTATATGCCTCCCAGATACTACGGTGGGACAGGCATAGGATAGGCATTTCCATTCCAAAAGAGAAAAGAAAAGAAAGAAAAGAAAAGAAAAGAAAAGAGAAAAGAAAAGAAAAGAAAAAAGAAAAGGAAGAAAAGAAAGAACAGAAAAGAAAAGAAAAAAGAAAAGAAAAGAAAAAAAAAAATGAGTGGCAGGTCCGTGGTTAGTCCAAAACCCATTGGAACCAATTCCGTTAGACCTCGAGGCTTAGGACTAATCCTCTTTGGCCCCAGCATCATGCTGCTCCGGCTTCAGACCCACTAGGCTGGCAACATCACCACCGTGGTGGCCATTGCCACCAGGCAGTCTGCCTGGGCACCACCCCTTGAGATGGCTCTCTGTGGTGGCCCCACCCCCACGGTGACTCTCCGCTGGGATCACTTGCCTGTGGCTCCAGGCGACTTGTCTTTGAAGCCTTGGTGGAGGCAGCCTTGTCCCCAGGTCTATGCACTCCGCGGGCAAACATGGCCCTTCACAGACTCTGCCCGTGGTTGCTGCCTGAACCCTCTGGAGGGGTGACCAGAGCCACAACTGGGAGGCCGTGGATCGTGGTTCCCCGGGCACAGGGAACAGAGAGGCCGCAACGTGAGATGGCACCAGGCAGTCTTGCAGAGCCCCAGCCCCTCCTGGGACAGAGCCTCTGCTCTGTACCCCCACTCGGCCCTCGTCCTGTGCCATCCCTGATGGTCTCTGAGTTGTTTTCAAGATCGCTTTTCCAGGGTCTTGGAGAACAGATCTTGGCTTCTGCTGAGATGGCTGATTCACATTAATCTCCCCAACGAACAGTCCTTAGCCACCCCCTTAGAGCTCCATTTCCCCCCTACCCCCGCTTTCTCGTTTTTCACAATATGGGCAGCCTGAGAGTGTTCCAGATCTTCAGGTACTGCTTCCTTTTTTGCTTAAAAATTTCTCCTTTGAGTCATTTCTCTTTCTCAGGCCGAACCATTCCACATTTTCAATGCGTTGCTTGGAAAGGTCTTCAGCTAAAGATCCCCTTTCATCACTCAAAAGTTCTACCTTCCAAAAAACACTAGCACAATTCAACTATGTTCTTTGCCACTTTCTACTAAGGTTCACCTCTCCTCCGGTTTCCAGGAGCACGTTCCCTATTTCCACGGGAGATCTCATCCAAATGGCCGTAACCTCTGTATTTCTACCAACGTTGCTTTTCAGGATCACTTCGGTATTCTCTAAGAAGACAGGCTTTCCCTCCCTCTTTTCTGAGTTCCCAGCAGAATTGCCCTTAATGGTCCCTTCTTAGCAGTGTAGACTTTTTCTGGCTTGTGCCTCCGGATTCTTCCAGGCTCTTCCCACTGCCCCGTTCCAACGCCACTGCCACATTTTTAGAGATTTCTTACAACAGCAGCCTCCACCTGGCACCAAGTTTTGCCTTAGTCTCCTCAGGTTGCTACGACAAAAATATTATACATTGGGTGGCTGAAACCACACACATTTATCTCACAGTTCTGGAAGGCGAGAAGTCCAAAATCAAGGCATTGGCAGATTCTACATCCGGTGAGAGCCCACTGCCTGGGTCACAGATGGAGATTCTCCCTGTGTCCTCACAGAAAGAGCGAGGGAGCTCTCTGGGGGCTCTTTGGTAAGGGCGCTGATGCCATTCATGAGGGTTCTACCCTTGTGATCCAATCACTCCCAAAGGCCCCACCTCCAGATATGATCACATTGAAGATTAGGATTCAACATGTGAAGTTTGGAGAGATACAAACGTTTCGGTCCATAGCAGCTGGGAAGGGAGAGACATCCTTGACCTGACCTGGCCAGGCCATGGGAGCCAGAGACCATCCATTAGAGCTGGGTGTTCCAGAGCCAGAGATGGAGAGAAACTCTCTCAAGGGGACAAAGAACAGGCAGCTCTGGGCAGGCTGAGTGTGCAGGGGGAGAGAACAGGTGGGCTGGAGAACATTCCCTTCACAGACTAGGGAGAGAGAAGCCTGGGAATGTCTGCGGAGGTTTGACTTCTGGGCAGAAGGTTGTAAAGCTTCCATCACTTATCAAGACACTTTCTCATTGCCAGACACTCAGCTGAGTATCTCCCCGTATTATCTCATCCAATTATCCCAAGAGCTCCGGCCACTGGAGACTGTCATTCCAATCTCACAGGGAAGGAGATGGGTAAGTGACAACACCGAGACATTAGGTTCAATTTCAAATGCAGCGTTGCCTCACTCCACAACGCCTGCCTCGGAAATAATCACGAGGACTGGGAGAGTCATGAGGCTTCCGCCTTCTCTGTCTACATAGTCAGATCCTTGGCTGGCCACATAGAGACAGCAGTCCCCCGCCACGAGTCAGGTCAGGGGCTCTTAAGTCAACTTTAAATCGGAAGCAAACGGTGGGACTTCCAGATGGGGCAAAGAGTTCCGTAGACCCTCTTCACAGTGAAACGACAATTGAATGGGTGAAAAATGTTGTCTTAAAGTCTTTCCGGGTTCCGGAAATTATCCTAAGGGCATGCGACTAAGAATGGTCAGAGTCTGTGGCATTGAAACCATGAACTGCTCCATGACCTGCCAATGCCTATGGTGCAGAGTTGTACCCCAGGTAGGTAAAACCAAGAAGACAGGGGCTTCCTCTCCTCCAACTGACAGTTTAGGGAAGGTTGCGGGCATCTGTCATCTCCCGAGCCCCGTGATGGAAAAGCTTTATTCCAGGCAGGTGTAGCTGACAGCACGGAGTCTCTGAGCCCCTATCCCACCCCCCCCCTTCACTTGGAGGAAGCTCGACCCAAGGCACGACAAGCAGAGAATACTGGGCTCTAATGTCTCCTGTTCTAACTAGTTCATGGGCAGAGGTCCCACACCAGGAGATACAAGCCGAGAAGAATAGTTACCGCCACCTACCTCTAGCTCCCACTGACGGGGGGGGGGGGGGTCACTCCTCTTCGGGTAAGCAGTTTTTCACCCCAGCTCCACTGCACTGGCACATGGGTTCTCCCTGGGGGGGAAACGTAGGCATTAAGGACAAAGAGATCCATTATTTTGCCCGACAGGACTAACTTGACTTAAATAGAGAGTAGAGAACTCCATGCCTAAGGACACTGTCAAAAACACTGGAGATTTTCATGTGATCATCTCAACAGACGCAGAAGAAACATTTGATAAAACACAACATCCTTTCATGATTCAAATCCTCAGCAAACTGGGTATAGAAGGAACACAACTCGACATAATAAAGACCATATACAACAAAGGCACAGCGAACATTAAACTCGGTGAAAAATGGGAAGCTTTAACTCTAAGATCCGAATGTGACAAGGGTGAGTACTCTCACCACTCCTGTTCAACATTGTACTGGAAATCTGGCTAGAGCAATCAGGCCAGACAAAGATATAAAAGGCATCCAAATTGGCCAAGAAAAAGTAAAATGGGCATTCTCGGCAGAGGCTGTGATCTTCTACGTACAAAATCCTAAAGACTCCACCAAACCCTGTTGGAACTCATCCATGGATGTAGTCAAGTTACAGGATATCGAATCGGCACACAGAAATTGGTGGTGTTTCTATACACTCACAGTGAAACACTTGGAAAAGAAGTAAAATTATCCCATTCGTAGTAGTGTCAGGAACAGAAACAAAGCCAAAGTATTCTGGAATAAATTTAACCAAGATAGTGACACAGCTGCACAATGGAAACTACAAGAACTCGATGAAAGAAATTGAAAACAACACAAACGAATGGAAAGATACGGATGAAATTCATGTTGCTAAAATGTCCACACCACTCAAGCAATCTACAGGGTCAGTGCCGTCCCTGTGGAAATACCAATAACATTTAAAATAGACACGGAACAAACAATCCTAAAGTTTGTATGGAATCACAAAAGACCCCGGATAGCCGAAGCAATCTTGAGAAAGAAGGTCAAAGCAGGAGACATCACGTTTCCTGGCTTGAAGCTATACTGCAAACCTATAGTAATTAAAACAGTATGGTACTGGGTTAAAAACAGACACGCAGACTATTGGAACAGAATAGAGAGATCAGAAATAAACTACCACATATATAGTTAGCTAATATTTGACAAGGGAGCCAAGAATACTCTGTGGGGGACAAAATAGTCACTTCAACAAACAGTGTTGAGAAAACTTCTTGACCACATTCAGAAAAACAAAATTGAACCCCTACCTTAATTCACTCACAAAACTTAAAATGGATTAAAGTCGCAAACATAATACCTGATGCCAAAAAATTCCTAGAAGAAAGCATAGGGAAGGACCTCGTTGACATTGGTCTGGGTGATGATTTTTTTGGATATGACAACAACAGAAGCACAACCAATAAAAGCACAAATCCACACGGAGGACCACATCCAATGAAAAAGCTTCTGCACAGGAAAGGAAACCACCAACAAAATGAAAAGGCAACCCGCTGAATGGGAGAAAATAATGCAAACCATATATCAAATAAAGGATGAACAACCAAAATATACGAAAGACTCCTGCAACTCCATAGTAAAAAAGCAAACAATCCAATTTAAAAAAAAAAGCAAAGGCTCCTGGGTGGCTCAGTTGGTTGAGCATCCAACTCTTGATTTGGGCTCAGGTCATGATCTCACGGTTGTGGGATCAAGCCCAGCGTTGGGCTCCGTGCTGAGCGTGCAGCCTACTTAAGGTTCTCTCTCTCTCCCTTTGCCCCTCCCCCCAGCCTTTGCTCCTCTAAAAAATATATATAATTTTAAAAAAGAGCAGAGGATCTAAATAGATATTTTCCCAAGTATCTATTGTGTGAAAGTCAATATCTGTTGACTTTCAAGTGGTCAACAGTGTATGAAAAGACGCTCAACATCACTCAGCATGAGGGACCACAGTGAGCTATCACCTCCCACCTGTCAGGATGGCCACCAGCAGGAAGACAGGTGATAACGTGTGTCGGCGCGGATGTGGATATGGAGACCGGGGAGCCCTTGGACACTTAGAAATACACGATTGTTACGTAGCATATGTAACAAATAGTATTAAGCCTTAAAAAAAAGAAGGAAAAGAAGAAAGTCCCGCCATTTGGGACAACATAGATGAACCTGGAGGACGTCATGCTAAGTGAAGTAAGGCAGACACCGAAAGTCACTTACATGTGGAATCTCAAAAAGTCAGACTCAGAAAAGCAGACAGTAGAAAGGTAGTTGTAGATCTG
>NW_024412627.1:1244497-1277626 GCF_014898765.1 Herpailurus yagouaroundi
GGTGGCTCAGTCAGTTAAGCATCTGACTTTGGCTTGGGTCATGATCTCTCGGTTCGTGGGTTCAAGCCCCGTGTCGGGCTCTGTGCTGACAGCTCAGAGCCTGGAGCCGGCTTCTGATTCTGTGTCTCCCTTTCTCTCTGCCCCTCCCCTGCTCTCTCTCTCCCTCTCTCTCTCTCAAAAGTAAATAAACATTTAAAATTTTTTAAAAAACCATCCTATTTGAGGTGACAGATATGTTAGCTTAATTGTGATCATTTCACAACCTATACATATGTCAAAAATCACATTGTACTTCTTAAGTGTATACAATTTTCATTTGCTAATGACACTGAAATAAAGCTGGAAAAAATTTTTAAAAATTTTAAATTCTTTAACAAGTTGAAACACCACCTAAGAAACAGCTCACACTGTAAGACTCTGAGAACAGAAGTAAATCTTTATGACTTTTTTTAAGGCAATGTTTTCTTAGATATGACAGCAAAATCACAAGTGATAAAAAAAAAAATAAGATAACCTGGCCTACATTAAAGTTACAAAGTTTTGTGCTGCAAGGTGAAAAGAGATACTAAAGGATGGGAGAAAATATTTGATGGGGAAAATATCTAATATGGAACTTACACCCAAAATAGGTCAAGGGTTCCTGAAATTTGATACAAGGCCCGTGATCCAATTAAAAATGGACCAAGGATTTGAACAGCCGTTTCTCCCAAGAAGATATACAAATGGTCAGTAAGCACCAGAGAAGACTCACTATGCTGTGTAGACACCCCAGCTGGTTGCAGATCAGGACCCGACTCATTTCCATCTGTTTCCAAAGCAAAAACACGGTTCTGTTTCACCCTGGTCCCTTCCCATTTACACATTGTGGCTCTTAGAGGTGCCAGCATCTAGAAAAACATGACTAGAGCAGCATTAGAAAATATTAAATGCCTGCAGGGGCCACACTCAGGGAAGCAGGTCAAGTGCACCGGCTGGACATCACATGCCCCATGGAACAGGGAGGTGTCATTCAGACCCAGCCATTCTCACCATAAGGAATTGGGGGCCCGGAGGTGCCATATTTGAACGTAGATCCTTCCAAATTTTAGAATAGGGAATAGTCACCAGGACACAGAGAGTGACCGGAGGGAGCACGATTCGCTGGTCATGTCATGGGCTATTTCTTCATCTGTGCCGGTGACGTAGCTGAGCTCACTTTGAGCTAATCCACTGAGCTGTAGGCTTGTGATAGGTGCATGTTTCTGTGTCTGCATCACACTTTAAAGGAAATTTGTTTTTTTTGTTAACGTTTATTCATTTTTGAGACAGAGAGAGAGCATGAACGGGGGAGGGTCAGAGAGAGGGAGACACAGAATCTGAAACAGGCTCTGGGCTCTGAGCGGTCAGCACAGAGCCCGACGCGGGGCTTGAACCCACAGACCGCGAGATCGCGACCTGAGCCGAAGTCGGACGCTTAACCGACTGAGCCACCCGGGCGCCCTGAAATTTGGTTTGTTTTAAATCGTGGAACTGGGAAATAATACTCTGTGTCAAATACAACTCTTGGGTCACCAGTTCGCCAGCATGAGGCCTTCGTGTTCAGCCTTTTGGGAAATCATTCTTGCCATCTTGGGGTTGCAAGCCCGTGCTTGCCTGTGCTACGTCATGCTGGGGGTTATATTCCGGGGCAGGGAGGTGACGTCGCAGGGCACATAGTGTGAACCTCTCTCTCTACAGTGGAAAGAATGCGACTCCTGGAGGTGGTGAGCTCCCCTTCCCCGTAGGAACTCAAGCAGAGGTTGGACAAGTATTGGTCAGGGATTTTGCGGAGGGCTTGGAGGAAGCTGCCGATCCAGGCAGGGCTTAAAGTTCCCTCCAGTCCTGGGAACCAAAGAATCCAAGATCATTTATTCAATCGTGCATCCAGCAAATACTCCTACCCCCTTCATGTCAGATATGCACCCAGGCGCTGAGGATTCGGTGGTGAACAAAATGGTCCGGATCCCTCCATGTAAAGACCTGGGTACCTCGGTTTGGTGAAGCAACTCTCGGTTTCAGCTCAGGTCAGGATCTTGTGGTTTTGTGGGTTCGAGCCCCGCGTCCGGCTCTGCACTGGTGGACCAGAGCGTGCTCGGGATTCTCTGTTTCCCTCGCTCTCTGCCCCTCCCCGACGCATGCTGTCTCTGCCTCTCTCAAGATAAATAAACTTAAAAAAATAAATAAATAAAGACCTTACAAACCACGGGGGGGGGGGGGGGGTGTGCGAAGTCAGCTCAGTGAAGAGGAGAACGATGTGGGAAGGTGAGGGGGCTCTGACTTGACCTCAGATGTGCCCATTTTTGTGTAGACAGAGGAAGTGAGTACTAGTTCAACGGAGGCATGAGCGGCACCTGAGCCAGCCAGCCAGCCAAGAGGGGTAGGGGCTGGTGGGAGGAGGGAAACGGGGCCCCACCCGAGGAAACAGGGAAACGTCCAGCAGGCGTGTGGAGGCCTCTGGTGGTCCGGGTGTGTGGCTACATTCTCACTGCCGGGATTCTAAGAACGTAACATTCTAAGACCTCATCATTTGGAGCATCTATGATTCAACGGATCTCTTTTCTATTAGTAAGATTCTCCAAATGGAGTTTTCCAGGAATCCGCGGATATACCTTTCTAAGTCTCGGGCTTTCGGGCACGGTGAGTTTGCACCCTCATTTTGTCTCTCTGCTAGTGTAGACAAGGCGAAAGAGAAGACTTTGGAAGCTCATTTGTATTCGCTCTGCAATCTGCCTCCCAATTAGACCCTGTGTTCTGCTCTGCTCCGGGAAAAGACACAAAAGAAAATGCAGACAGGGGCCCTGCTTCCACTAATGAGTGATCTCCCAGCGTAGAGTTAATGCCAGAGCCCCGTTTGGCCGCCAGGCCGTCGCCGGCATGGGGTGAACACGCAGGCTAATTTATGTGGAATAAAAACACATTTTTTACACGGTGCCCTGACACCAAGATAGGCGTTGCCTCCTCACCAAACAAGCCCAATTATCGCGCTACGCTCTGTGGCCTTTTCTGCTCTACAGTTACAAATTCCCTTAACTCTTTCTAGCACCAAGGGGAGCAAAGGGCAGCATGGTTCCAACGGAGCATCCTGGGAGCCGAGCAGGTGAATCCGGAGAAGTGGGCCACGCGGCTTGGGTGTGGCGACCACCGCGCTGGGCCCGAGAAACCGCGCACCGTGTCCGGGGCCTCGGTGGCCCCGCCTGCAGAATGGCGGTAAGGCCAGGCCACCTCGGAGGGCTTCTTGCGCAGCAAACGCGGGTCATTGCTTAGAACCGCGGCTGACTAGAGTGCTAACGGTTTTTATGAAACACGAGGCCCGAGAATGCCGTCCTATATATGCCGTCTTAGGGGTGTGGAATTGGCCACCCATGGTGAGCAGAAAGGTCTTAAGGAGGCAATGCGTTAAACAGGGAAGCGTGGAGGACACATTGTCACGGTGACAGGTGAAAGGCCACCGTGCTGTGAGAGGGTGAGGTCCTTGCGGCCCGCAGCCCCAGAGGCCGGCGGATGAACGCGGGAACACGGGCTGCGGGCCTGACCCGTCTCCGTCCATTTGCGTCGCTGCAGCACAGAACCACAGATCCGGGGCTTCCCGGGGGCGGAAACGTGTTTCTCACATTCTGGAAGCTGGACGTTCCAAACCGGGGTGTGGGCACGGCCCGGTTCCGGTGAGAAACTGCTCCCTGGTGGCCGACGGCGGTGTCCTCGCTTTGTTGTCACGTGGCCGAATGAGAGCGGGGGCGCCCTCCGGGTCCCATTTTCCAGGACCCTCACCCCCTTCTTAAGGGCCTCCCCGCTCGCGACCTCCCAGAGATGCCCGCATCATACCGGGGGACGGCTTTGGACACAGGAATTCCGAGGGATCACAAGCACTCAGTCCCCTGCAAGGAAAGCCACCAAAAGTGTTTTGAACAAAGCATGTCATTAATTTTTTACTTTTGCGCCAAGAGTCAGAAACGCCACTCAAAGGGGCTCAAGCAAAACATACAGGCGCGTGGGATTGGGACTTCCGGTAGCAGAACTAGCTCTAGACTAGACTAGGTCTGGACCGGCGAGACCCACGGGACTAGAATCGGATGCTGAAGCGATTTCTTCAGGACACGGTTCCCTCCATTACCTAACTCTGCTTGGCGCCAAGTTGGCCCCACTCGACCCCAAGGTCTCCCCGAGACCGCCACCAACATTGCTGGTCTAAAAGCCAGCCAGCGAAGCCACGCTGGGTAGAGGAGGGAGGGAGCGCTTCGAGCTTGAGTCTCATTGGCCATCCCTGAACCAATCACTGAGGCCGAGGCGGGGTGCTTTGCTCTCTGATTGGTTAGACCTGGTCATGTGCCTACGACTGGACGGGTGGGATTGTAACTCCAGGGCAGAAGGGGGGGGAAGTACCCCACAGGAAAGGGGTGGGGCACGCATGCGTGTCTATTTACGTATCTGTGCTTCACCCTTTTATGGTTTTGTACTGCTCGTTTTGTTGTGACGGTTGTAGTTGCGTTGTTTTACCAGAAAGTGGGTGGATTCTGGATAGGCAGAAATAACATGTGCTCACGGTGCCTACATGCATGTGTTGGGTTGCCATCAGTTGGCCCCCGCGAGAAAGATTTGCTCACCTGGGTTGGGAGCGGGGTGTCTAATTTTTCTCCGCTCCCTTAGCCGCCATGCCTCTAATCTTCTTCAGCTGGAAGGGGACAGGTGAAGGGAAGATCGGGCTAATCTCTCTCCCTCTCCTCTCTCCACATTGTGAAAGAGAGAAGCACCGTGTCCAGAGTTACAGAACTGGAGCTTGACCTGAGGTGTCCTGGATGCCTGCTGGGATCGTGCCTTCCGCCACTGTCCTGTGTCTAGACCCATGTGTACCACTTACCAACCCTGTGACCTTTGGTGAATTGCTGTGGAACGTATCAGCTCCCCCCAGGGGCACGGGAGGACTCGAGGGACAATGGAGGCAGGGCCCTTAGCCCAACATGTACTTAGCACTCAAAGCATGGAAGCTCTCTTTGAAATCATGGTTAATATCCCTCTTGGGGTTTTCCCGCTTCCGGGCACTTCTCGTGGCCTTAAGTCCAGTGGCGGGAGTGAGAAAATGAAGATAACCAAGTGGCTTAGTGACGACATTATGTAAAACTGTCTCCCTGTGGATCCTTCCAAGCTAAATAGAGTACAGCATTTGAGCTTCCAAAGGTAACTCAGTAAACTCTCTTATCATTGGGGAACGAGGAGGCCGGTTCATCAAATACAGAGAAATCAGAGCAAATCAAATAAGGCGTTACTGTGTTGGCCGAATTGGAATTAGCCTTAGCGAAAGGACCAGGATTCGGCAGAAACCCAGCCAAAAACGCCCTGGGGCCTTCTCATTGCCCACCAGCTTACACAGAACCCGGTTCCGGTCGTGCCCTGTGGGGCCCACACTCCTGTCCCTCAGCCCTGGGCCCCTGGCACAAGCCTGACACCTCCGTGGCCTTGCTTGTATCTTGCCTCGCCTCCTGGAAGATCTCAATCATGTCACTTTGCCTTTCTGCGCCGCTGTCTCTTGATCTACTGTAAAGCGGCAGAATGTATGTCCCCACTGGAACACTGGGATGATAATGAGGTGCCGTGTGTGTTAATGCGTCTGGAAGAACGGCCGCCGGGCCAGGTGCTCATAAAGCTTCAGCTGACCTAGATGTGGGCCCCTAGAAACCACTGTGGGCCACCTGGATGACAGAAGATCAATGGTCCCCAGGTTGCCGAGGACCTGGAAAGTGTCCCAAGAAAACCATAGAGATTGTATTACAGTTAAAGACCCTTCTCTGACCCCTCCTGCTGACCATTCCAGACCATTTAGGGTACACAAAGGTAAAGCCTGATCCTAGTCACGTGGGAGATTTTGTTTAATTCATAAGCGAAAACACTATTGTTTCAAACGCCTCAACAAGCAACAACAACCATCGCCATTGAAAACTGCTTCGGTACCAGGCACTGTTCTAAGTATTTTTCAGGTGTTAACTCGTTTAATCCTCACACACTATGTCGTAGATGGCGTGACAGAGGCACAGAGAGGTGAAGCGATTTCCCCGAGGCCACACAGCTAGAAAGGGGCAGAGCTTAGGCTCTTAACTGCTTTGTAATAAACGACTGAAACCCACTCTCCCTGGGGCTCAACAGAAGTAGAACATTCTCTTCTTTTTCGGAGTCAAAAAAAAAAAATCTTTCTTTCTACATCAATTCTGAAACTTTTTCGACCGTATATATGAAATGACCTATAGGATATATAATACCAATAAATGCTCTGCAAACAAAACAAAACAAACAACAACAAAAAAATGCCCTTATTACATGCAAAGGGTTTTGATATGTTCCATGATATTCTAGTTTATATTTTCAGATAAGTATTTGATTCTATCATATATATTCTCTCTCTATATTCTCTATGTATATTCTATATTTTTTGTTTTCTAGTTTTAAATGCTGGCTGCCATCTACTACATTGATTCTAAGATGCACTAATCAATCATGCTTCAGTTTGAAAAACACCACTCCAGACTCGGTTATAAAAAGGCAGGGCCCACTAGTCACTATAAAGCTAGTGCCCAGCTCCTGGCTCTCGAAGCTTCCATCAACGCTTAATCCAACTGAATGTTTAGGCATGAACCTGCTTGGGATTTTCTTGCTCTCTCTCTCTCTCTCTCTCTCTCTCTCTTTCTGTCCCTCCCCTGCTTGCTCTGTCTCTCAAAATAAATAAATAAACTTAAAAAAATACCAGGAGAGGGGCGCCTGGGTGGCGCAGTCGGTTAAGCGTCCGATTTCATCCAGGTCACGATCTCGCGGTCTGTGAGTTCGAGCCCCGCGTCGGGCTCTGGGCTGATGGCTCGGAGCCTGGAGCCTGTTTACCGATTCTGTGTCTCCCTCTCTCTCTGCCCCTCCCCCGTTCATGCTCTGTCTCTCTCTGTTCAAAAAATAAATAAACATTGAAAAAAAAAATAAAAAAAAAAAATACCAGGAGATTCACAGAAGCATCCAGATCCCCAGCTTCTGACACATAATCAGATGTGGCAACTCTGGGGCAAGTGCTGGGCGGAATGTTCTGGTGCCTGCCAAGACAGAGCCCCTGTGTGTCTCACTTCCCGGCTCAGCTCCCGGCCTCCGCCTCACTTACTCATCTGTCTCCTACCTGAACCCTGCAGGCATCCAGATTTCGGTCTGGTTGAGGACCTTAATATTAAAAAAGAAAGAGGCAAATTCTACGGGTAAACGGTGACCTTTAGAACTCTTTGCCAACCCGCATTCCCTGCTAGGATGTTCACAGTGACCTTAAGGCATAATTGCTTGGATGCCTAGAAACGTTTGAATCGGGGCTTTCTTTTGTTCCTTCTATTTGTCTAGTTGTTTTAGGACATCCCTGCTAACGCCTCGCCTCGTATCTTTCTTGCCTAAAGCCTTTTATGGCCCCTGTAGGAACTCGTATTCCCTTCTGGGAATCTTTAGAGCCGGGGACCAACAAGATGCCTGGGGATATCATTTCCTGTGACTTGCTCTGAAGGTTGTGGCTCTGGAAAGGATGGGCCATTTCTGAGCACTGGTTCTGGAGCCAGGCTGCCATTTGCCAGCTGTGTGACTGACACTGGGGCAAAGCCTTTCAACTCCTCTGTGTCTCTGTGGCTTCAGCTATAAAATGGGAAAAACAGTAGCATATCTCATGCAGGGTTTGGGGAGAATTAGAGAAAGTAATCCACATAAAGTGCTTCCTTCTGTCCCTGTGAAGTGTTATTATGCACTGAAAGCGTGGGGTGTCTTGTCACGAACGCTTTGGTGTGGGGTTCCCTGGGCACAAGAGAATCTGTCAAAGACTGTCGCCCGCTCGGGTTGAGGCTGGAGGGGAAGGGACTTGATTGTGTTTCAAGACCACCCTTTGTGTATATCATTCCCCAGGGCTCTCTGGTAACCATGGCAACCGAGCTTACAGGTTGCCAAGTTCAAAACAATATATTTCCGAGCAAGAAGTTTTGCTGACATCACCCATCCTCGTGAGAAGGGAATGAAGGCTCGGGGTCCGCTCTGTGGTCGGTACCAGCCTGAACACACAAGATTCTCCATTCTGTCTCTTTTCACACGTGCACCTAAGTAATGACGTCCGGGCAAAACTAGGGGCATTATTATGAAACAGCTAGCATGGCGACCGTGAGTGCCACTTTCTACCCTCATGGCAGTGAACCGAGCCTGAGCTTTGGGGGTCCCACAAACTGAGATGCCCTCTTGACTCCACAGCTTACTGTGTGAGCGCGGGCAGGTAACTTTCCCTCTCTGTGCTTCGGTTCGGGTTACCTCATCGGTCAGGTGGGACTAGCTCAGTGCCCCTCAAGTGGTTCGTAGAAGATGACACAAGTTGGTGCGTGTGAAAGCCCATACATAGCACAGTGCCTGGCACACAAGTGGCCCGGAGTAACTGTCCATTGACTTCCCTCATCTCCAGTGATGGCTTTCCAAATCTGCCTGTGCTCCCTTGATTCTGTGCCTTGGCTTTCCCTGATTCTTTTGCTGAGAACACCCCTTCTGTCGAGCTTCAGCTCCCTACCTATTGCAAACACACTAGAGTTTTCCTGAGGAAACAACTGCACAAAGACTCATGTGCAAAGATCGTAATGACGATAGCATTTATCTTATTTTTTTAACGTTTTATTTATTTTTGAGACAGAGAGAAAGAGAGCATGAGCAGCGGAGGGGCAGAGAGAGGGAGACACAGCATCGGACGCAGGCTCCAGACTCCGAGCTGTCAGCACAGAGCCCGACGCGGGGCTCGAACTCACGAGCTGTGAGATCATGACCTGAGCCGCAGTCGGATGCTTAATGGACTGAGCCACCCAGGCACCCCCACAATAGCGTTTATAATACCCATCAACTGTAAGCGGTATAAATATCCAGCCATAAAGGACTGATGAAAGAAAGTAATCCATACAAATATAATATGATTAACCTGCTTAAAACGATGCGCATCTGTCTTTGTTGATACAGAATTGATGGCTATGTTGTAAAGTGAAAAGTGGATCATGAGAGAATATCCCTGCGATGGCCATACGTATTCTATAGACAGCAAGGTAGACAGGTAAGTAGGTACATAGATGTAAAAATATGAATAGTTGTTGGGCAATTTTCTTTTGTTTAGTTTGCTTCTCAGTGTCTTTTATCTTTTTTTTTTCTTTTTACCACACACACGTATGCCTTGGATAATAAAATACCTCTAGTACAACCCTAACGTCAGCACTAACATAAATTAATGTTGATATCCATTGTCCAGGGTTCAGGGCAAATCCCCTTCCACGCTGGGCTTCCTTGGATGCTTCTAGATCACAGAGAACTGCCTTTTTCTTTCTTCAGAGCCTGTGCTGTCCCTGGTGCCCACTTTGACCTCTGAAGACATTTATTGTGTCCTGTCTGCTTTGTGCCCCGTCCCTGCTCAGGAATATGTTCCTGGAGGACACAGGCAGAGTGGCTTAGCTCCTGTGGGCACCGGGCAGTGAACGTATAAGTGAATGAGTGAAAGAATGAATGAATGAATGCATCCTCCACTCTTCAAAGTCTGGTACGATGCCTCCTCCTTTGTGAGGTCTTTCCGAACTCCTTCCTCCTCCTCTCAACCCTTTGGAGGCTCTTCCCTCTAAAGCTGGCCGGCCCGAGCCAATGTTGCCTGTCGTTCCTGCCCACTGCATTCTGGCCTTAACCCTCCCGCGGGGCGCCTGGGGCAGAAACAGGTGCAGCGGACACAGTCCTGACTCCAAAGGTGTTGGCAGGAACACAGCAAACAGTAGCCCCGGCAGTGGGAAGAGGTTTCCTGGAAGGGGGGACACCGTGGCCATCCTTTGGTATAACCATTACTGTGACTCACGGAGGCACCGCCGGGCAGGAAGAGGTGGTGTGAATCCAGGGGCCGTTGGGGTCAATGTGAGAACAAACGACACATGTCGCTTCTGGCCTGTGGCCGTTAAGGAGCAGGGCGCTGCTCCCTCCAGCCTTCTCTGCCCTCCAGCTGCAACGTGAAGGCCATGTGTATCAGGCGGCACAGTGACACGATAGAAAAGGGCTGCCCGACCACACCCGAACCTTGCACGACCCATTCAGTGACCCTTACTGTGCTAATCCAGCTGGAATGCCAGGGTTCATTTGTTACTTCAGCAAAGCCCAGCCCATCCTGACCAACACGGCTCTCAAACTTCACCCCACCCCTGTTCTCGCTTAATAACTTTCGCCAAAAAGTTATTTCTACGCGAGCCAGCTCAGCTCCTCTTACGAGATTAAAGATTGAGATGCCGCTTACAGAGTGACGCTGGGGTTTCACTCGGCTGATGGACAGAATAAATAAATACTTGTGTGTGAGCATGAGGAAGGCAAAGTCTTCACAGCCCCTGGCCATCCCGGCAATCGCCTCTAAAAGGCAGAAAAGTCTGTCTCCTAATTACACATGTTCCCTGTCCTTGAGCTTAGCGAAAGGGGATCCATCCAAACAGAATTCATCACCTTCCAATGATTTCCTCTCGTGCAGGGACAGCAGCATCAATTAAGCCCCGGGACGGATGTAGGCAAAACGTCGCTCCAACAAGGATTCGACCTGTCTTGCCTTTAATTGTCCATTTATTTCTCTCACAAACGATGTCGACCGCCCGGATGCTGCTTTTGTGGGGCCATGTCTACTCCCCAGGGAAGAGGGCTGAGGGAAGGAGCCGAGCTCGGCGTGAAGGTTTCCATGGTAATTACGCGCCAACCACCAGAAGGCTCTGCCCGGTGCAATCCCTCGTTAGCCACTATCCAGCTAATTAGAAGAGGCCTTCAGCACTTGATGGTATTCCGGAACATTTCTTCCCGGCCGTTTAGGAATGGACGCTGAAGGAAGGCTTTGTCCAGGCAAGGTTGAGTGTCTTTAGCCCCAAGCCCCAGGGAAAGTCATGGGCACGAAGGGAGAATAATTTATTCCACTGGCTTCTGGAGCACTTTCATCACCTCTGCATCTGGTGATGAGTTCAAGGAACAGCAAGATGAGTTCGAGGAAACCAGCCCAGGGCAGAGGTCCTTAAGGAAGGGAGAGATCCAACCGATCCATTCTGGAAGAGACCCATACAGTAACCAAGGGAACAGAGGATTAAGCCTTGCCTTCCGGGAACAGTGGGATGGGGATGTGAGGGGTCGAGGAAAACTTGTCGGGGCCAGGGAAGTGTTTGGGGGCTCACAGGGTGGCTTCACACACAACCTGTGGACGTTATAAAATCTCATGTTCAGAAGGATCTCCTTCCTGGTCACATGCTTTCCTGTCACTGTCTTAAAGTGTTGAATAATTTTTAAACAAGGCGCCCTGCGTGTTCATTTTTTCCTAAGCCCCACAATATTGTATGGCTGGTCCTGGGTCTCAGGTGGGCGGGTTTTCCAAGCGGGTAAACAGAGGCAACAGGCTGTGGATATGGAGAAAGCCCCTAGGCACACAGGTGCCTAAGGACTTCCCTGGCCACCGGACACTGAATCCAGGCATGACACTGTCATGAATCGCATTGGGACTGCTGGCTCTGGAGTCAGGAAGGGATGGCTCCAGGATTAACTCTGCCCCCCACTCTCTGTGTGTTCTTTTTTTTTTTTTTTTCCCAACGTTTTTATTTATTTTTGGGACAGAGAGAGACAGAGCATGAACGGGGGAGGGGCAGTGAGAGAGGGAGACACAGAATCGGAAACAGGCTCCAGGCTCCGAGCCACCAGCCCAGAGCCCGACGCGGGGCTCGAACTCACGGACCGCGAGATCGTGACCTGGCTGAAGTCGGACGCTTAACCGACTGCGCCACCCAGGCGCCCCTGTGTGTTCTTAGGTAAATGACCTAACCCCTCTGCACCTCAGTGTTCTTAGTGGGGACACGACTTAGGGGTTATTTAATAGCTTACGGTCAAAGCTGGCACGTAATTGTTGCTTAATAAATGTTACTCAACGCCCTGATTATCGCCCCCCCGCCACGGCCCCCCGACCCAATCCCAGCTTTTGAGTTCTGCCTTTAAACGTTCAGAATCTATTTTCATCCTGCAATTCTACCAAGGGAACTGGTCTAGGGAGGAATGACTTACCCAAGGTCACCCAGCGATTCAACCACAGAACCGCGATCCCGTTTTGGTCTCCCACGTTTTCCAGCCCGCTCCATGATTTTGTATTTGACTGGGTCACGTTTCTTCCTCTCTGCCAGCCTCAGAAAAGTACTTCGCTGTGCCTTAAATGTTACAGAATCTGTTCTTTCCTTACAAATTCACTCAAATCCCCCAGGATATAGTTATCTCCAGGAAAAATCAAGCATCTCCTGATTGAGGGCTGGTCAGAGCGAGACCCTGGGCTCGATGCATCAGTGGGCAGAGGGAGGCGCTTATCTTAAGCAGCAGAAAGCTGGAGGGGAGCCTAATTGGCACACAAAAGGAGAACAGGAGGCCAAGCATGACCCGAGCTTGGCTCGTCCCGCCAGGGGAGGGCAGCCCCAGCTGGAGGTTGGGACAAGGAGAGACAGGGAAGAGGCACTTAGCTCCCGGCCGTGGAACGTCAGACGGAATGGACTTGAATCCCTCCTCTGCCATTTACCAGCTGTGTGGCTTTGAGCGGGCTCCCCTCCCTCTCTGAACACGCTTTCTCCCTGTAAAATGGGACGAACAACGTGTGCCTCTCAGGTATAGTCGTCGGGAGTAACACACAATAGCTGTTCACCATCACCCTCGTCGCCCCTGGTGTCGGCAAAGAGCAGCGACCTCGCTCCTTTCCAGGGGCTGATTCCTGCCAGGGCGTTGAAAGGCCGCAGCGGCGCTCATCAGAGCAATAAAAATAATCATTGGAGGCGGAAGAGGTCACGTTCAGGCAGCCTCGCTCCGGCCCAGGGAGCCTACTTGGCCGTGTTCATCTTCTTCCATCTTCCCAGGCTGGGAGGCAAGGGGAGTATCGTCCCCACTTCGTGTAAGGAGCTGAGCTGTGCCTCTGACCCGGGGGCTCACGCTCCCATCCACTCCCGGGGCTGGTGGCAGCGAAGGCGGCCGGGAAAGACCTGACGCGGAGCCCGCAGCCCCCGGACACCCCGCTTCCCTCGGACAGGGACGAAGAGGACGGCAAGGGAAGATGAGTGAACGGTGGCAGGAAAATGAATCGGGGAGCGGGGAGGAGCTGCCGGCCATTAATCATCATGAAGAATAGGTCCCGGGGAGCTGCCTTTGGCTCCACGGTGATTAATGACCTTGTTAATTTTCCTGCGCATCGTCCCAATTATGCAGGGACGCCGAGGGAGGCCCCACCTTCCCCAGGGAAGCGGGGAGGTCTGGGCCGTGCCCTGGAGCGAGGCACAGAGGAGGGCTCTGGGGAGACCCCGAGGTGTTTTCCAAAGACCTTGGACCCAGCAGGCAGGGCCTGGAGAAGCGGCAGGCCCGACCCCAGAGGCTGGTGGCGTGCCGGGCCGGGCAGCGACAGCGCCGGTCCCCAGCGAGGCCGGTGGTGGGCACGGCGCTCCGGCTGACATTGAGCGGCAAAGAAATAGAACCCCTTTCTTCCCCACCCAGCCCAGCTGCTGCTTGGAGTTCCCGTGCTTCCCAAAGGGCAGAATCGGGAGCTGGCTCCTGAGCTGTGTGATGTTCTAGATGTCAGGTCACAGGGGCAAGCGGCTGCTTGGGATTCTGGACCGGTGGGCGGGTATCTCCCGGTGGACGCATCCTCTGGGCCCACCCTGGGCGTGCCACCCGTGGTGGCTACCGGTGGGAAACCTGGTGCTCCCGTTCACACCCGGTGGCTCTCGTTGTTACGACTGCGTATCGGGGAGAACCACGCATCCTGAAAAGGCTGTCTCTGGCCCCAACGACCAAGTGGACCCTCAGATCTTCCGGAAGCCTCCTGTCCTCCAAAAGGATGCTCTGTGGCAGGTCAAGAAGCAGGAACTGCCTCTAAGCTCCGCTGTCTCTCTATCACCACCCCTCCCTCTCCTGGTCACAGCCCAGGGCCAGGCACAGGGTATCAACCATCCTCCCTGCTCCTCAGACCCTGTCCACACAGCCAGAATCCCCAGTCCTCCCTTCCCCCCAAAAGTTGAGGCTCTTTTATCCCAAGGTCACAGCCAGCAGGGTATTTGTGTTTGCCCCCTGCATTAAGGGCAGTACACGGTCTGTCTGTCTGTCTCCTTTAATCTTGAGAAGTAAAGGGCAGGACGGCAGAGAAGTAAGGGGGAGAAGCAATGGTTAATATCTCATAAATACTATCCCGCCGCATGCACAGAATGCTGTGGTTGGGCTCAGAACAAGGAATGCGCTCATCCTGTAGAAAAGTCAAGAAAATCGCTCATGCAGGGAGCAGTGTTTCTTCATTACTAAGAATACAGGCTTTGGGGTTCACGGCTCTCGGTTCAGCGCCGGGCCCCCACTTACTACCGTGGGACCTCGAGCTTCGTGTCCCCCAGCCTCCATGGCCTCATCTGCAAAGTGGGGAGACGCCAAGCTGCCGTGGGATCAGCCAGACGGCGTGTGTGGAAGGACTTTGCCAAGCCCTCTCTGTGCACCCCTGGAAAGAAGGACCCACCGGCCGCGGGATGAGTTGGAGATGCAGGGAGGGAGAGAGAGGAGGGGAGCGGGCGAGGGAAGGTAACGGAACTTTGGGAAAGAAAACCGCAGCGGAGGCAGAGAAATCACCCGAAGGGAAATCACAGGCGGAGAGGGAGTTGCAAGATCCGGAATAAGGAAGGGAAGAGAGGCAAAGGGGGGGGTGGGGGTGGGGGGGGGTGGCTGTGTGGCCCCAAGACCTGTGAGCTTTGTCGGGGGACAGAACGAAGAGGTGCTTGGCTAAATAGTGCCGAAGGAAAGGAAGGGTGACGGTGTTCCTTTCCCTGTCACACACACACACACACACACACACACACACACTCACACGCGCTCATATGGAGAGAGCTTCTCGACGCGTCACAAACCCACCTCTCTCTCTCTGGGATTTTCTCAGCAAGGGGTGAAACAAGGCTTGGGCAGCTAAGGACTCCGTGGGCTTCTGAGTGAGACGCTTTCCCTGCAGGGATCTGAGGGGCCCCAGCTCATTCTGAGTTCCAGGGAATGAATGCCCCTCCCCGCCACCGCCCCCCAACAATAACCATCACTAATCTCTGGGTAACCTGTGAGCGCCAGGCCCCTCCACTTTGGGCTGATTTATGAAGGAGAGACACATCAAGAAATGCAGTCTGTCTTAGCTGCAACGAACCAGTTTTCATTCCTCCAGGGTGTGGGACAGCTGTCATCCGTTCATCTCTCTTTGGATGACTCTGGCAGGATGGTCAGGGAGGGATTTCGGCCCCTTGCTCACATATTTCCTGGTTCCCGGTCTCGCCCAGTCAATACACATGCACACACACACACACACACACACCACCATCCATACTGCCGTAGTGGAAATGTATAAATCCATTTTACTGATTAAAATCAAAGTCAGTCTTCTTATAATGTCCTTCAAGGCCCTGAATGACCTAGAGTCAAGCCCCTTCCTCTATCTTGTCTTGGATCTCTTTACCCTGACCTCACAGCATTCCAGACTGGTAGCTCCTTTCTCTTCCCCTAAGGCAGAGTTTCCCAAACCTGGCTGCACGTTACAGTCGCTGGGGGAGTTTCTGAAATACATCAATGGCCCAGACCAAGCCCCAGCCCAATGAGATCACAGTCTCTTGGAGCTGGGAACCAGGCATCAGTAAATTCTGGATCTTCCCCGGGAGATTGCAACGTGTGGCCAAGGCTGAGAATCACGGCTCTGGAGTTCAAGAGCTTTCTGCCCTCGATCCTTGCCGGCTTGTCTTTGCACCTGGGCTCCTTCTTATCTGTCAGATTCAACCCAAAGGACTCCTCTTCAGTGAGGCCCTTCTGCAAACACCTTATCTAAAACCCTCTTGCTTTATTTCCTTTCTAGAA
Organism: Herpailurus yagouaroundi; assembly: GCF_014898765.1. Taxonomy (NCBI): domain Eukaryota; kingdom Metazoa; phylum Chordata; class Mammalia; order Carnivora; family Felidae; genus Herpailurus; species Herpailurus yagouaroundi. The sequence continues at coordinate 1,260,404 of NW_024412627.1, forward strand.
CCTACTGCAACCTGTAATTCTCTTCTTTAGCTATACGTTTGTTTACTCTCTGTTCCCCTGACCAAAATATCAGCCATGTGATGACAAGAACTGTGTCTGATTTCACTGCCACCATAACCCACCATTAACACAGGGTTTGACCCGTAGTTGGGTCTTAGCAGATAGTTGATAAAGGAAAGGTCATGTGGATGTCACAGAGCAGCACACTGTAAGATGCCCAGAAGCTATTACTTTGTTTGACATCTGTTCCCTAGAGTCACTTCCACACTAAGTGAGGAAGGTCTGAGCCTTTGGAAAGATGTTCCCCTAATGACTGTATTCCTTTCCTGACCTCCCATTACCTGTCCCCTCTTTGTGGGGACGCTCTTGCAAGCCTTCCAGCCCCTGCCTCCATCCTGCTCTCCGGGGAACTTCCTGTCTCAGTGTTTCCACCTTCCTGTGTTTTGCACACGTTGGAACCCAGTCGCACATGAAGGTCAACCCGAGGTTCCCGTCTGCTGAATTTGGCAGCTCCAAATGGAGAGAGATGGTTCTAGATCCAAAAAGAAGAGAAGGTTCTGGAAGCTCGAATTCTAACTCAGTCTCTCCACAAGGAGTAGATGTTCTAATTCTCAGGGAAGCGTGCCCCCTCACGAAAACCAACATTGGTTAACCCCATGATTATTATCCTCAGGATCAGTCACCTGGGAGCTGGGCTAATGTTAGCAAAGACCCCATCAACTGTGCATGGCTCTTTCTTGCCCTCCAGGGGAAGGCGTCACATCCCCAAACTTCTCACCTGTGGCTTTTCCAGGGTACATGAGTGAATGACGGATAAAGCTAGAACCTCCCTTAAAACTATAGCATAGCTTCCCCACATTTCACATCTAGAAACAGAGTCACTGCTCCAACACCAAAGCATCTCCCTCAACTGTGCCCGTGACCCCCGAGCCCTGGCACCCGGCTGGTCACTTCCTCCCAGCATGCCCGTGCAGCCTCTTGATCTCAGGGCTGCGGGCATTCAGTCTCGTTGCCTGGGAGGATATTTACACAAGCACACAGTCATTAAAAGAGGACTCCAAAATTTATTTGCAGAAATCAAATTGCTAGTATGGAAAACCAAATCAGGAGTTGATATACCCCCAAAGGTTGACTCTCTCAAGATGACATTTTTGGAGAATAAAGATAAGGTACGCCTGCATTCAGAATTTCCCAGGCACATCCAATTGTAGCCAGAGTGAAAAAGCAATGGTGTTTACATTAAAATAGGCTCACAGACAAAGATACTCTTTTCTGATTAAACAAATATGATGAAATAAATTTGGAGCAAACACCGAAAGTTGGCTCCACTCTCCCTCAAAAAAAAAAAAAAAAGTTTGTTATCTCCTCATTCTTATTCTGGCTTAGAAAGAGAGTGGGCTCAAACCGACAGAGAAAATAAATAATTACAACCATTAACTGAGCGGTTACCACGCACAAGGTACCGTGCCAAAAATATCACGTCGAGTATCTCCATTGCATTAACTTCTTCTGTCCGTGGAGGGAAGTTGAATTGTGCAAATATCCCTGCAAGACGGAACTGAAAACTAGGTTTAGGTCCACCTGACTCCAAAAAGCCATGCTCTCAACCGGGTCCCCCTACTGCTTGGAGAGATGAGCCTCTCTTTTACGGAGAAACGTGATTTGTTCTGATCACAGACGGTCGGAAGGCGTTGGCCCCTGAGCCCTGGCTTATTGCATCACGTGGCCCATCTCATCAGATGAGACTTACCCAGCGACAGTAGCAGGGAAGACAAAGACCAACAGCAATGCATCCATTTTTTTTTCCTTAAATGACTCAAGAACTATAATTGAGATCAAGAATCTCTGATATCCCCCCCTTAAGTGGTCTCCTATTGAATACAACTATAGCAACCTCTTCGCTAATTCCAGGTATCTGGGATTCATCTGTAAATAAAATGGACAAAACCCCTTGTCCTTAAGCAGCTTACACTTCAGCAGCAGGATGTAGGCAATGAAAAATAAAGAGAAATAAAAATTATATACTGTGATAAGAGGAGATACACAATACAAAAAAAAAAAAGAGAAACAGAGAATGGGGAGTACTGGTTGGGGCAGAGGGGCACAATTTGAGCAAGTATTTGAAGAGGTTAAGGAGCTAAGGGAGGGAGCCATGCAGATAGATACCTGAGGAAAGAGTGCTCTAGTGGAGCAAACAGCCAGTGCAAAGGCCCTGAGGCAGAAACACGTCTAGATAGAATAAAGAACAGCAAGAAGACAGGGTAGCTGGAGTAAAGTAAGTGAGTGAAAAGGACAGAAGATGAAGCCCAGTAGGCGATAGGACAATGTCATGCAGACCTTGGAAAGCTGCTATGTAGCTTCGGGTTTTACTTCAGGTTTTACTCTGAGTAAAGCGGGAGCCGTTGGTGGGTTTTGAGCAGAGGAGCAATTGTGATCTGATTTATGTCAACAACTCAGGAAGAAGACCAGCTAGGACACCATACGGGTGACAGGTGCTGGGGCTTGGAGCACAGTGTTGTCAGCAGAGGTGATGAGAAGCGGTCGGAGTTGATGCAGATGATGGTTTGTATGTAGAAGGATGTCATGGGGGGTCAGGAATTTCCCCGTCACCCTCAGGACCTATTGTGCCTTGGAATATTGCCTTATGATAGAACAAAGCCATAACGATCAGAGAAACATGTAAAAACTTACCACCTGAAATATAAAGGCCTAACTTTGTCAGTTTCCTCAGTAAAGTTTACTTACATGTACTCTTGTGCCATTGGCAACAACGTGGATGGAACTAGAAGGTATTATGCTAAGTGAAATAAGCTAGTCAGAGAAGAACAAATATACGATTTCACTCACGTGTGGAATTTGAGAAGATCAGCAGATGAATCTGGGGGAAGGGAAGGAAAAAGAAGATAAAAACAGAGAGGGAGGCAAACCCTAGGAGACTCTTAAATACAGAAAGCAAACTGAGGGTTGCTGGAGGGGCGTTGGGTGGGGGGATGGGTTAAATGGGTGATGGGCATTAAGGAGGGCATTTTGGGGGATGGGCACTGGGTGTGATTGTAAGAGATGAATCGCTAGGTTCTACTCCTGAAGCCAAGACTACAGTGTATGTTAATAACTTGAATTTAAGTTTAAAAACTTTCAAATATACAGCTGACCCTTGAACAACATGGGGGTTGGGGGCATCGACCCCCATACAGTAAAAAAATCCATGGGGCGTCTGGGTGGCTCAGTCAGTTAAGCATCCAACTTCAGCTCAGCTCACGATCTCACCATTTGTGAGTTCGGGTCCCACATGGGGCTCTGTGCTGACAGCTCGGAGCCTGGAGCCAGCTTCAGATCCTGTGTCTCCCTCTCTCTCTCTGCCCTTCCCCTGCCCTCACTCTGTCTCTCAAAAATAAATTAAAAAAAAATTTTTTTTAAATCCACATACAACCTTTGACTCTCCAAAAACTTAACCACTAATGGTCTACTGTTGACCAGAAGTCTTACTGATAACACAAACCATCTACAAACACTCATTTTGTAGGTTACATGTATATATCGTATTCTTTCAATAAGGTAACCTAGAGGAGAGAAAACGTTGAGGAGAAAACCATAGAAAGAAAGAAAGTTATAAGGAAGAGAAAATGCATTTACAGCACGGTGCTATATTTATTGGGGGGAAAATCTGCATAGAAGCGGATGCAATTCGGTTCAAACCCATGTTCAAGGATCACCTGTATCTATAAATAAGATTGTCTTTAAGTCTTTGGTCTCAGATGCTGCAGAACTGGATTACTTTAATTAGACAAGGAGGCTGCTGGGTCTAGAAGTTCTAGGGGGAAAGTCAAGAGGTCTGGTGTGGATGTGGTAAGCTTGAGATTCCTCTCTGACGCCTAAATGGACAGGGCGAGTGTGCATTTATATATGCAAATCTGAGTTGCACAGACGGGACTGACCGCACCGGGAACCCGGGGCCACTTTTCTCCTGCCCACCGGCTTCAAATAACATTTTTGTGCTTTCAAAGCCAAAATCTACAGCTCTAGGTCAGACCTCCCTTCCGACTCTCGATTCATGTACTCGATGATGAGATTGACACGTCTGTCTGGGCACCGACTGAAGTGATCAAGGGGAACTCTTGATTTTTGCCCCACATCTGATTTTATTCAGCCTCCACACCTCCTGAAATGACACCACCATCTTTCTGGGCTTCTTAAACCCAAAACTTTAGAATCTTCTTCAACTCTCTGCTTCTCTTACTCTCCACATGCATCAACATTTCCCTCTTACAATCCCTCCAAAAATACACCCCAATATCGCCCGATGTTCTTGGTCTCTACTGCCCACACCCAGTCCAAACCACTCTCACACCTGGAACGCTGTGATAGCCTCCTGTCTTAGCCCTCCATTTTCCTCTGTGGTACAACCTGAAATCTATCCTCCATACAGCCACCACACACCCTCACCTCACCCATAAAGGCCCTCAATGGCTCCCTAGTGACCCAGAACACCTGCAGACTCCTTACCATGGTCCGAAAAGCCCTGTAGGACCAGGTCCCTGCCTATCTCCCAACCTAAATCCAAGCACATCCCCTCAGCTATGATCCTGACACACAGGAGTTCTGAGTTCTGTTCCGTGGGGTCTCTGAACTCCTTCCAACCTTAAGAATTTACATATGCTGTTCTCTCAGCCACCCGCAGGTCTCTGCTTAGCATTGTTTCTTCTTCTTATTTGGGTCTTAGCTCACCACCATCCCTCCAGAGTGCTTTCTCCATGTGATCCAGTGTTAACCTTCCCCCTTCATGATGACCTGTCCTGTATTTTCCTTTAGAGAATTGATCACTATCTCAAAATGAGCCAATTAAAAAAAAATGAGCCTACTTAAGTTTTAACCTGCTGGCGTGTTGTCAGTCCGCCCCACGTGAACGTGAGCTGTTTTGTTCGGTGTAGCCCTCTCAGTTCTTAATCAGTGTTTGGCCCGTACGAGGCGTGGTATAAACGCCTGCCTAGTCAATCAGTGAATTTTCTTTACATTGTGGTGCATTGGGCACATATTAAAGATCTCTCCAAATCATGTGGTTGATGAAGAGGTTCTGCTGGGAAATGAACGTTCAAGTGATAGGAGCACGTTCCATACGGCACTCTTTGCGTCTCTTCAACTAAAGAGATCCTAGATTTTCATGAGGAATACCGCTAGAGGAGAGAATTGGCTCCTCGGAAACCTCTTAATTGCGCTTTTTCTTTTGAGATAATCCGAGATACATGCAGTTGTCAGACGTAATACAGAGATCGTGCGCCCTTTCTATTTCATTTCGCTGATGTTAATGTTAACTCATCGCAAAACTACAGCCCTGTGTCGCCACTGTGGTCTTGGCATTGACACGGTCCGGGCCCCTAACTGAGTTAGAAATACAGACTGGTTCTCTGTTCCTGCTTCTATTGCAATGTTCCTCTTGTAAGGCCTCACTCTGAGCTCACAAGCAATTGTGACCAAGGCATGGAGGCATTAAACTTTTCGATAAAGAGTGCATGTGCAGAGGGATTATTGGAGGCCAAAGCACAATTCGCCATATGAAAAGGTGCACAAATTCACTCTTACACAGAGAAATGCATAGCAAAACAACCATGAGATTCCACTCCCATCAGTCAGATTAATAAAAGTAAGAAAAGACTGATGATACCCCGCGCCAGGCTGTGTATCGGGAAGCAAGCATCCCAATATTCCTGTTTCTGAGAGCCTTCATTGCTCTTTGGGAACTAATCTCACAATAGCTACCATAATAAGAATGCATAGCCCTTTTTTTTTTTTTTTGAGTGAGCGAAAGAGAGGGTGAACAGGGGAGAGGGGCAGAGAGAGAGAGAGAGAGAGAGAATTCATGCTAAGTGTGGAGCCTGACACATGGCTTGATCCCACAACCCTGGAATCATGACCTGAGCCAAAATCAAGAGTTGGACCCTCAACTGACTGAGCCCCCCACGGCCCCTCCCGTTTTTGTTTGTTTGTTTGTTTTTGTGTTTAGGATGCATAAACTCTCTGACATAGAAACCTCCACTTAGGATGATCTATTTTACGGAAATGAAAGTACGTGCAGAAACACGAGCGTGTGTGTTGTGGGAAATGTCAAGCATGCACCCACAAATACCCTGAACACAGTCTGGGTATCAGTCAGCAGGAGAATGGTGGAATTCATGATGTCAATCCCAACTGTGAAATATTATACAGCTATTTAAAAAGATGAGCCGATCTAACCATGTATCTGCAGGAATTTCCGGTGTGATGGGGAAAAAAAAAACAAACAATCTGTAAGGGTAGTGTGCTCAATGTGATCCAGTCCAGAAAAAAAAAAAAAAAATTCTGCAAACATGTCTGAGCATTCGTACATGGCTTTTGAGCTTTTAAAATCAGACATAAGACAGAGAGCCACTGCTGTTCTTCCCAGGGGTTGGAGGAAAAGTTAGAAGGAGGAAGGGCAGAGATTATTGACTTCTTTAAATGCCTTTGAATTGTTTGTCTAGTGAAAGCAGGCATGCACGCTTTTTTGAGATTTACAAGCCATCTAGCAAGTAGTAGAAAAGGAAAAGAAGATCAAAGATGGGCTTTAAGCCCAAAGGAATGGATGGCGACGGCGGAATTTTCGACGCTGACAAGAGTCTCCGTACGTGGGCAGGGGCTGGGGGGAGGGGAGGGGAGACGCCGTCCTTCGGCCTGTGGGTCTGGGAACTGGCCTTCGCCTCCCCAAATCCAGCTCCGTGGGCCCAGGGAGACCAACAAGACCAACCGCATGTCGATCAGAATTGGTATGAGACGCAAACAGCTCATTAAACGGGCCCTGGAGGCAAGCAGCTCATTAAACGGGCCCCGGTAATTGATTTCCAAGGAAGCAGATACCACGTTCTTGCAGGCAGGTGCGCGGGCTGCCTGGGAGCGTGGGCACTGCCTTTGCAAGGAGCTCTTTGATGCCCGGCTTTCTCTCGGACCAGGAGGGAGGCCGCGGGCAGAGGGCTTGGCTCCGTTCCCTCCGCTGACTCTCCTTCCTGCCGAGCAGCAGGGATGTACTCCTCTGGGCTGGGCCACCCCCTCTGAGCCGCATCATATCCTCAGGAGTATCAGGGCGGGACGTTCCAAGCAGTGCCTGGCGTAGGAACTGAGGCAGAAGGGCAGAAAATCTCACGTGACCCCTGAGGTGACAAGATCCTAAGGCAAATGCAGCTCGGAAAGTCACCAGCCGTATAAGCACAGAATAATTGAATCTCTTCAAAAAAAGCCACGCCCCAGGATTTGAGAAGCTGAGAGCCTAGGTGAAAATGCCTGCCTGTCCAAGAGGCAATTAAATTGGATTTATTTCACACCGCAGATCTGCTCCCAAGAGCTGTGTTTCCACCCAGTTTTGCTAAGTCAAATGACATTCTCTCTGGGGAGAGGTTCTTTGGCCACCCATATGGCTCCTACAGTCAGGTGGTCCCCAAAGAAAGGGATGTTATGTAATCGCTACATGCCTCAGTTTGCTCATCTATATAATGGGAATGATAATGGCCCCTACCTCATGAGATTCTTGTAAGAATAAAACGGGTTAAGAGGCACCTGGGTGGCTCAGTTGGTTAAGCGTCCGACTCTTGGTTTCTGCTCAGGTCACCATCTTGCGGTGTCATGGGTTTGAGCCCCGCACCGGGCTCTGGGCTGACAGTGCAGAGCCTGCTTGGGATTCTCTCTCTCTCTCTCTCTCTCTCTCTCTCTGCTCCTTCCCCTCTCACTGTCTCTATCTCTCAATAATAATAATAATAATAATAAAATTTCAAAAAATAAATAAAATGGGTTAATATTTGGATAACACTTAGAACTGGGTCTAGCATACAGTAAGCACCCTATAAATGCATGTTGTTACTATATTATTATTATAAAGTTGTGACTGCTAATTTCCCTTACGGAGCGGTTTCTTTAAAGTGAGACACACGGGGCGCCTGGGTGGTTCGATCGGTTGAGTGTCAGACTCTTGATTTCAGCTCAGGTCATGATCTCAGGGTCGTGGGATCAAGCCCCGCATCAGGCTCCGTGCTGAGCGTAGAGCCTGCGTAAGATTCTCTCTCTGTGTTTTAGGTACATTACCTGTTCTCATCCTCGTGCTCCCCTGGAGGTAAGGACTGTGCTCATCTTCCTTTCTCTCCTGAGCCTCGAAGAATTTAAGTCTTACCCAAGGCTCCCCAGCCAGTGAGAAGCAAAGCCGACATTCTCACCCCAATCTTGCCAACTCCAGGTGCTCAGCCCCTACCCGTCATGCACTGCTTGGAGCGGGTGTTCTGCAGCCCACAGACAGAGGTTCTCACACCTGGCCTCACCAAGGTACTTTTTTTTTAAGTCACCTTACTTTATTTAAAAATTTTTTAAAATATTTTATTTTTGAGAGAGTGCAAGCAGGTGGGGGACAGTGGATCCTAACTGGTCTCTGCACCGACCGCAGTGAACCTGACATGGAGCTCGAACTCGTGAGCCATGAGATCGTGACTCGAGCCAAAGTCTGACACTCAACCGACTGAGCCACCCAGGTGCCCCACCAGGGTACTTTTTCAAAAACAGATTCCTGCATCCAACCCCATATACATGTTGAACCAAAATCTGAGAGCTGAGCCCAGAAATATGTATTTTTTTTACATTTTTTTTAACATTTATTTATTTTTGAGACAGAGAGAGACAGAGCATGAATGGGGGAGGGTCAGAGAGAGAGGGAGACACAGAATCCGAAACAGGCTTCAGGCTCTGAGCGGTCAGCACAGAGCCCTATGCGGGGCTTGAACTCACGGATGGCGAGATCATGACCTGAGCTGAAGTCGGACGCTTAACCGACTGAGCCACACAGGCGCCCCCAGAAATATGTATTTTTGACAAGCTCCTTGAGTAACTCCTATGTAGCTGGGCCGGTGGTTGGTTGAATTTAAGAGCTATTCCCAAACAGTGCTGGGGTTTCTCCTTAACCCACTGGTTGATCCCTATAATGAAAAGAATCCCCTTACTTAGACTAGACTCTTTCATCTGACTTTGGCTATTCCAAGCTGAGTTTAAAGCTCTATAACAAAAAACTTCCTTGAATTCTATGTCTTAACTTTTAATTAAACTTTGTGAGCCCGAACCTTCCAGATACCTGGAAAACACGTCATATCCTCTCTCTTCCCACACCAGCCTCATCTATGAAATGACCTGAAGTTACAAACAATGGAAAGATAAATCTGTTTCATTCAATGGAAACATTTACCCAATGAGTCTGAGTCATCAAAGCCTCAGAAATTTTGACACATTCATTAATTTTGTTCAACTTTATTTGTTAACCATAAAAACCAGGGACTATACAAGCTCTGAAGGCTTTGCCTTTCACAGGAAGATGTATTTGTTGGAAATGAGCGCTGAAATGAGCATTTCCTTCCACGCAGGGATTCTTAATATAATTACACCAAGTAAAGTAAAAGAAGAGCCTGGGTATATATCACTCCATTAAAGCCGTATTTATTGAGCACCTGCCATTTGAAAGGCACTCCCCAGGGTCAAGCAGAAGACGCTGAAACAGATGTGGGTTCTGGCCTGGAGAAGCATTTACCCGGGAGGGGAGATGAGCAGAAGTGACTATGATACAAGGTGCGATGTGAAATGTGTCACGAGATGGTGAAATGCGCACAGATTGCTTTCGCCCTTCTGGAATCTATTTCCCCACCTTTGGGTAACAGCACCTGTTTTGCTTTGCAGAACCACACCTGACCCACTATAACTTCCTATGGGGTCATTGACCCCACTGTCCAGCTTCAGGGCGACAGCCCATCATAGGTTGGCCAGAGTATTCCATTCCTCTGGCCACAGTGATTGGTGGAGGAATGGGCACGTGACTCAAATCGGTCCAGTGAGCTTCAATCCTGGGACCTCCTCCGAATAAGCTCTGAAATAGCAGCTTTCTCCTAAAGTTGCTGAGCCTGGAGAGATATCAACTTGAAGCTGCCAACCCCACCCATAGAGGAGAGCTCTTCTGAAAGTGAAGGCAGCAGAATACAAAAGCCAAAGCCCAGTGGCATTGTTTGAGCTCCTGGATCCAACTGTGCCTGAAGGATGACAATGCAGTATGTGAAGAATTTTGTGCCTCGGTTGCTTGAAGTTGAGTTTCTGTCGCTTACAGCTGAGAACCAAATACAGTTCGAGTGTGGCCCGTGCTCGGTGGCTGCGTCCAGGTGAGGGAATCGGAGAAACCACTGCTCCCTGAGGCGGTGGCTCCAGGGCAGGGACAGGATGGGATGGAGCTGGTTTTGTGGCGGTGACGGGCGGAGCATAACCACCACTCCGTATACCTTTGAGAGGAGATACGGCGCCACTGGCCTTCTCCAGCCACCGCATCCCAGAATCATTTTTGCTCGGTGACCGCACATCTTCCAGAGACATCTTTGGCAACGGGAATCATATCTGCTATATTTCCTCCCTTTTCATCGGGCAGCTATGCACACAGTGGGTGCCTAATGAGGGCTTCCTTGGTTATGTATCATGTTCTTGAGAAGCTTATCAGAAGATAAGCACCAGAATAAAAAGCGACAGATTAAAAACTCTGACTCTCCAATTTGATCTAGGACGAATCAGCTATGTTTCAAGGTCCCCAAACGGGGGTGCCCGTAACTCTCCCGGACTTCAGTTCTGGTGAGAAGTCTTTTTTCCCCCACAACCTCCCATCACTATCATCCCTACCAACGGGAGGCACGTTCAAAGGCTCCCCAGTTCCCTCTGTGCTGTGAAGCCATCCTGAATGGTGCAGTCTGGTAAGTCTACACATCTGCATGTGTTCCAAATTAATTTACCGTCACTCTCTCTGAGCGTAAACTGCCCGCCCGTCAACTTGCACAGAAGAGTCTAGCAGAAGCTGGAGCACCATAAATGGAAACCGGGCAGCGAGGCTGATAAAAATCCAATCCTGGGACCACTGAACACTTAAAACAGGCACGTCAGTGTGGGGGACAGCCATCACCATCAGATCCCGGGCTCACCAAGCCATAAGATACACCTGCCACCCTGATTGGCATGGGCTCCTGAGAGCCGCTTTACGGGCAAGGATTGGCAGACCCGGACAGGATGAGGAAACGGGAGGGGTAGAAGTTTGGGGTCTTAACCAAACTTGTTTTCTTCTGAGAGAAGCAACTCTTTTTTCACTGGGGAAGGTCCCATGGCTATGCCCCTGCTCATTTGTAGCTAGTATCCTTGAAATGGATTCCCGGGACACCTACCACCATCACCACCACCAGCTTTCCACAGAGCTTGCTCTCATTTGCCTTAGTTTCGTATGCAGAATTATCTGGTTTAATTATTTGTGTCTTGGATGTTGTCAGGGTACAGGAAACTTGCCTGTCCTGTTCATCTCTACACCCGCAGCACCTAGGATTGAGGTCTGAGATTTGGATGCAGGACAGAGTAGGTGCCCAATAAATGTGCGTCAAATGGTTGCATAAACGAATTATGCTATGGGAAGAAAACCGCACTGGGAGTTGCAGTTAAGCCAGGTCCTGATGATGACGTTAATCCCCAGGAGACTTTGGTGGAAGTAAATTCGTACCTCCAGGACAATTTCATTACCCATGAAATGAAATGGTTAGATCATATTTGGATATCAGAGCGTGTTTCATTTTATAGCAGTTTACCTTTCTTGATCAACTAAAATATCATGCAGAATGTGCATGTTTATGACAGACCAAAGGGGGCTGCTCTACTTGAAGTCCGGGAGTGAGAGGCAAACAGGACCCCCCCTTAGCTGTTAGCCACTCTGTAAAACTAGAAGGTACCCCAGAACGCCGCTTTTAAACTCCTGGACAAGATGGGAGCATCGTGAAATAATAGGTCATTCTTCTTGCCTAATGCTTTGACAATGGTCACGGTGATGTCAATGAATGGGACAGAGATGGGAGCAGGAGCAAGTGAGAGACACAGCAGGACTCAGTCCAGGCTTTTCTGACTCAAAATCCCATGTGTTTTGCATCCATCAGCCCACCCAACCCATGCATCCACTCATCTTCCTCTCTATCCATTCATTCATCCATTCATCTTCTCACCAGTCGTCTGTCTGTCCTCCCATGTATCCATCCTTCCATCCAACCATCCATCCATCCATCCACCTGTTCATCCATCCATTTCTCCATCCATAGATAGATAGACAGATAGATAGATAATACAATAGATAGCTGATAGATAATGGATAGGTAAATAATTGATCAGTAGATAAAATGTCAGCTGTTATGCAGTACTGTGAAGAAAAACAAATCAGGATAAGGGGCAAGGAGTAACAGGGGTGCTATATTAGAAAAAGAGTTCAGGGAGGGCTTCTCAGAGGTGACTTCTGAGCAGAAATCTGAACGAATTGAGAGTATATCCTGTCAATATCTGTAAGAAAAGCATTCTAGGCAGAAGGAACTGCAAAGGCCACGAGGCAGTGTGGGGGGACAGGGGTAGGTTCCCTGACACCTACCTGCCCCTTCAGAGAACAGAGCTTGATAATTTGAAGGACGCTGAGAGCTCGTCTGTGAAAAACTTTAAGAACTCTTATCTCACCAGGGTATCATGAGACTAAAATGGTTTCAATGTGTGCGTGTGTGTGCGTGTGTGCGTGTGTGTAACATATGAAGCGCTCAAAGAACATTTGCTGAATGAGGGAAGGTGGGTTTGATTTGGGTTTTCCAGATTCTTTAATCAACAAGTAGCTGCTGGGCACCCGTTAGGCGGAGCCCCCTTGGTCAGTCTTCCGCATCATTCTCTCTTTAACCGTCCCAATTACTCTGAGCCCTGTTGTCGTGAAGTCCATTTGGCAGATCGGGAAACTGAGGTAGGAAAAAGTCAAGTAATCTGATGCCAGAGCCCGTGAGCTTCACCACTGGACCATCCTGCCTCCCCCGTCCCTGAGCCCAGAGTTCTTGGCTTGGAACCACTGTTCCCGAAGAACAAATTCTGCAAGACGAGGAAGTGGAGCAATGGAGGGGCAGCTGGTCAACCGCCTTTCCCAGAAGGGGACGTCTCTCGTGACGCCATATGAAGGAACCGCTCTTTCTCTCGGCAGCCTCCGGGTGATTTCTTTTCAATATATGAGTCACGACGTTTGAAGCGTCAAGACCCTTCACATGAGAGATGCCAAGTGGGGAAGCCCAGAAAGATGCTTGTGCCCCCGGGGCAGAGACATGCCATGTCAGTCACCCCTGTAGGTGCCACACCACTGCTTCCCATCAGAGCCCCAGAAGTTCAGACCCCGGCTTACATGTCATTTCTTTTGGGACACTTACCCTGACCACCACCCTCACCACACACACACACACACACACACACACACACACACACACCAACTGGAAAAGTACCCTTCTTCTATGCTCCCACAGCACCGCCCCCCCCCCATATGTCTTCTCTCTCAGTCTCTATCACATAATACTCGATTGTTCCTTTACTGGTCTGCCCCAGCAGCCTAAAGTCACTGGAGTTTTATTCAATGCTTTAGGTGGGGCAGAACTAGGTTCAAGTTCCAGGTCTACCATTATTCGCTGTGTAACCTGAAGCAAGTAATCTATCCCATGTTTGCCTAATCTGTAGAGTATGAATAATAGTTGATATTCTGTAGACGGATTATAAGAATAAAATATAAAAGGGCTAATGTTGATAAAGCACTAAACATAGTCTTGGAATACAATCAGCATCCAATAGTGACACTTGCATTGTCATCAATATTTCCAAAAGTTGAGAGATCCTGGCTCACTTGTTCCCTACTGCATTTCTAGCACTGAGCACAGTAAGCTCCCAATTATTATTTATTTGAGTGACTGAATGAGTAAATGAAAGTCGAAAAGGAAAGGGTACGGGTGCCCGGGTGGCTCAGTCGGTTAAGCGTATGACCCTCAGTTTCGGCTCAGGTCATGATCTCGTGGTTTCGTGGGTTCAACCCCCACATCGGGCTATGCACTGACAGTGCAGAGCCTGCTTGAGATTCTCTCTCTCCCTCGCTCGCTGCCCCTCCCCTACTCATGCTGTCTCTGTCTCTCTCAAAATAAATAAACTTAAAAAATTTTTTTAATCTTAAAATAAAAAAGAAGAAAAGGAAAGGGTGAAGAAGGAAAGGTGGGGACACTCACAGCTGTACTCTGAGCAGGGTTGTTTAGCTAGTTCTCACAGCAGCCCCATGAGTTGGGCTCATTGTTTTCCATTTTACAAGAGATGTGAAGTGACGGGCCGAAATCACTCAGCTAAATGACTGAGAATGGGGCAATCACAGAATGACAGTCACGGAAGGATGGCCAAAGTTCTTGGCAGGAAGTCTATCCCAGCAAAGTATCATCATTGTGGGAGGCAGGCCAGCCAGCGTAGAAGACGGAATCTGGGAGCCTGGTGAAATTTGGCCAATGGATGAGATCACTTGGCTTTCTCAGCATTTCAAAACAAAATGTTAGGCTGACCTTTACAAAGGCAGAGATTTCTCATAAAATCTAGAGTACCGGCTTCTACTGGAAGCCCAGAAGCTCTCAGAACTCTGGGCCTATATTCCTGCATGGAAGCAATGAGCTGGAGTGGATACAGGGCTGGTCGCATTCTCCCGTGTGCCACAGCCCCCTTCTCCAGCAGCTCACGCAACATTTGCCCACGCAACCAGCCTGCTTCATTGCTCTACGTTATCCTTCTGCCCCCCCATTGGCATCTAAGTTGGCTATCGTGATGCCATTCAACACCTTCAATCTAGAGATGGGACACTGAAGCCCGGAGAGAAGTGGCTTTGCCGGAGGCCACATCCTAAGTAGACTCTAGAATTGTAATTCCTTTTCCCACGTCCTTTTCATTAACTACATGACGAGCTTGTGCAGGCAGCGCACCTAGTTCAATATTGCATGCTTGCAATCGCCCACAAATTTTATTGCTACAGGATCTGTGTCCAAAAGGAATGGTTGATACCTCCTCTTAAGGGTGCAAGGTAAAAGAAGGAAGAGTCGTGGAAACCACAGGCTGTAGCAGCTGAGAAATGATACCCACAGAATCAGTGTGTGCCTCATAATCCCTCCCAATTGGCTCCAGACCATTCAGGCTGCCAGTAGGGTGCCTGGCTTGGTGTCGGACCATTCGTGACCCTTCTGCTGTTCTAGACTTAGGGCACCGTTGGCCAACAGTATTTAATTTCCCTCTAAAAGCCTCAAAGTACAACAGCTTCTGTGAGATCGGGACCGCCGGGACGTTGGGGGCTGCCTCTTGATGACAGTGAGTCAAGAGGCCGAAGACTTTGCCCTCCGTGGCTCTGTCCCATGACTGATATGTTGTGCTTGTAGAGTCTTCAAAGTCCAGCATCCTGGAGTTTAGGAACTCCGAGGATTCTAGAATCGCCATTTTGGAAACTCAGAATTCCAGCCACCAGGGACTATGTGGCATCTCAGAGTCTTTCTGGCTTATTCTTCCAACAGGTGCAGGCATCCAGTACCATCCAGTACCAGAAAAATCCCAACTTATGAGTGAGCTTTGTAGGCAAAAACAGCTGACCTCATAAAGTAAAGGAGAGAGATTCATTAAAAGAGAAGGAAGGCTTTGAGAAGTGTGGAAGCCCTAGTTTTTTACATGGTCTCTGATGTCGCCCTGCTGGGTACACTCTCTACAAGGGCCGCAATAGAAGCGTGAACTGGCAAGAAGCATCATGTATTGGCAACCCTTGCAGGAGGTGTGTGTGTGTGTGTGTGTGTGTGTGTGTGTGTAAGAGAGAGAGACAGACAGAGACAGAGACAGAGAGAATTCCAAAGCACAGTGTGACCTCTTGGGTACAATTGATCCTCGTACAGCTACCCAATAATGCTCCTCTCTGTGAAAGGCCAATCGAATGGGGAAGTGATTTGCTTATTCTGCTTAGAGTGGAAAACACGATATATTGTTGTCTTAGAGAAAAGGGAACAACAAATAGGATTTGTGAATTGAAAATCAGTGATTACATTGGCAATGCCCGTAGCACAATAAGACCAAACCTGATTATCTCCAGGGACTCATTTTCCTGGTGGTGTGTTTATACTGAAGCTGATATTGTGAGTGGAGAGAGGGAGCCCCCGCTCCATATTATTTCTGCTTCCAGGGCTATTTGCTCAGGCTGTATGGGGGTCTGTGGATGAGGTCCAAGCTCTCCACCCTGGTCTGGCTCATGCTTTCTTCTCTGGCCGCATCCAAAAGCCACTGCTCCTTCCTGAACCTCCCAGTAACCCCTACCATGTCCTCACAGAGCCCTGGCTGCTCCGTGCTCTCTGGACTTCAGCCCATGTTGCTTCCTCTGGCCGAAATGACCCCACTTAACCATTCGTGCTCACACAGGACTTACGCTTAAGTCCAGGTCAGTGGACCCATAATCCCATCCTCAAACTACTAGACAGAATTAACCAGTAGTCTTCTTCCTTCCTAATGTATTTGGGGTGCCTCCTTCCTAAAACTTACCCCGGCTTATTGAAATACTCTGCTTAGGTGTCTGTCACCTACTCTCAGCTCTAAGCATCTCTAGGCTGGGAATAACTTTTGCATTTCTGTATTCCTACCATCAAGGACAGAGTCCAGGTACACACATAAGTGTTCAATACATGGCTGCGAAATCAACGAATTAATAAATAAGTTAATAACATCTCAGACCCTATTCTGTTGAGGAAAGGTTCTAATGACAATGTCAAAATGGCTTAAAGTGCCCCTTCTAAGAATCACAAGCCCCTTCTTTTATAAAGCAGGAACCACTCAGAGAAGCAGTCCACAGATAGAGGTGGAGTGGTAAAGGGCTAACATTTTAGAAGGTGATTGTAGAGGGTGCCATCTGGATCATCCCAGAATCAGAAGAACTAGAGGGACACCTGAGTGGTTCAGTCAGTTAAGTGTCTGACTCTTGACCTCAGCTCAGATCTTAATCTCAAGATCATGAGTTCAAGCCCCATGTTGGGCTCCACACTAGGTGTGAAGCCTACTTGGAAATAGATAAAAAATAAAATAATAAAATAAAATAAAGTAAATAAAATAATAAATAAAATAAAATAATAAAATAAAATAAATTTAATTTAAAAAATAAATAAAATAAAGTAAATAAAATAAAACAATAAAATAAATAAAATAAAATAATAAAATAAAATAGAATAATAAATAAAATAAAATAAAACAATAAAATAAATAAAATAATAAAATAAAGTAAAACAAATAAAATAAAATAATAAAATTAAATTAAAATAAATAAAATAAAATTAATTAATTAAAAAAATAAAATAAAATAAA
>NW_024412627.1:1277636-1315305 GCF_014898765.1 Herpailurus yagouaroundi
AAAATAAAATAAAATAAATAAAATTAAATAGTAAAATTGAATTAAAATAAATAAAATAAAATAAAATTAATTAATTAAAAAATAAATAAGATAAAATAAAATAAAGTAAATAAAATAAAACAATAAAATAAATAAAATAAAATAATAAAGTAAAATAAAATAAAATAATAAAATAAAATAAAATAAAGTAAAATAAATAAGATAAAATAATAAATAAAATAAAATAAAACAATAAAATAATAAAATAATAAAATAAAGTAAAATAAATAAAATAAAATAATAAAATTAAATTAAAATAAATAAAATAAAATAAATTAATTAAAAAAATAAAATAAATAAAATAAAATAGTAAAATTAAATTAAAATAAATAAAATTAAATAAAATTAATTAATTAAAAAATAAATAAAATAAGATAAAATAAAATAAAATAATAAAATAAAATAAAATAAAATAAAATAAAATAAAATAAAATAAAAAAGAACCAGAGCCTACACTCCCACAGGCCATGTAAACAGCAAGACGGTGGTGGGCATTGCTGTGCGCTGTTACCAAATCTGCCCAGTGCCCCATCAGGGCTCCGTCTCCTAAGACCAAGCAGTAATGTAGTTATTTCTTCCCGAATTCTGCTGGGAATCTGAACAGGAGGTGATGAACGAGAAGGAACAATCAGGAAAAAAGCACAGAGGTGATTACAGAAACGAAGCTTCTGAGACCGCCCAGGAGGAACAAGGCAGGGGGATGGGGTTATCGGCGCAAGATTAGCGAACACGAACATCAGTTAGGAATGTGT
This sequence comes from Herpailurus yagouaroundi, assembly GCF_014898765.1. Classification (NCBI taxonomy): domain Eukaryota; kingdom Metazoa; phylum Chordata; class Mammalia; order Carnivora; family Felidae; genus Herpailurus; species Herpailurus yagouaroundi. The sequence goes on from NW_024412627.1 coordinate 1,278,428, forward strand.
TCAGCTCCAAGCAAAGGAAAACCTAACACACAGTGGCTTGAACAAATTAGGGCTTGAGTTGCCTTAAAAGGCAAGAAGCCCAGTGAGCACTCAAGAGCTGGTGCTCGATGACACCGAGGACCCAGCCCTTCTGTCTTGGCTGCTCTTCCGTCCTTGGCACTGGGCTCCTATCATGTACCCGCAGGCTGGCTGTTGTACCTCTTAGCAGCACATCTGCAGCACAGTCAGGAAGAAGGACACAAAGTCAAGGATGCATGGTCAAGTCTGTTTCTTTTCTTCAAGAAAGCAAATGCTTCTTCAGAAGCCCTGCTCAGTCGAATTCCACTTAGGTACTATCGACCAGCACCATTTATATGGCCATCCCTAAGTGGAGAGTGACCAGGCAGAGAAAGAATTGGGCTTATCAACCTTTTACATTGAGGAAGGCATGTGAGAAGGGGTTGGAAGTGGGTAGAGGAATGAGTCAATCTATAATGTGTGCACACCAATTATCTCTAAGTTTGGGGGGGCTGAGTCTCTCCATACCCATTATGTCCCCCTCAATATTGAACTTACAGCCAAGTCAAAATCCCTGGGCATGGGGTTTGGTAAGTTCCTACTATGCCCCAGCAATTATGCTAAGCGTTGAGGATGTAGTGATGGAAGTCCTTGCCGCCAACGGTCCGATGGTTCCAGTGCAGGAATCAGCAAACTAGAACTGTGTCAATAACTGTTTCCATAAATAAAGTTTTATTGGGACACAACCAAGCCCAATCATTTACATATTGTCTATGGCGCTGCTTCTGCTCCGACAGCAGAGTAAATAATTACAATGACATGGTGTGATCCATAAAAAACAGAAATAATTACTTATCTGGCCCTTTCCAGAAAAAGAGTCCTGGCACCTAGTCTAGCGGAAGATATGGTCAATGGATGATGAAACGCATTAATTCATTCCTGAGTGTAAAGTTCTATAAAGGAGATATAACGCGAGGTAATGGAGGGCAGAAGCAGGAGCAGCTGCCTCAGGAGGGGCAGGAGAGTGTCTCTTAGAAAGTGATACTATGATGGGTGATATGAGGAGATGGAGGGGGAAGGGTGCTCTGTGGAAAGGAAACAGCAAAAGGGTGCGGAGAAAAGGGAACCCTTGTGCATTGTTGGCGGGAATATAAATTGGCGCAGCTATTATGGAAAACAGTATGGGGGGGTCTTCAAAAGATTAAACATAGAGGAGCACCTGGATGGCTCAGTCGGTTAAGCATCCGACTTCGGCTCAGGTCACGATCTCGCGGTTCGTGAGTTTGAGCCCCGCCTCAGGCTCTGTGCTGACAGCTCGGAGCCTGGAGCCTGCCTCGGATTTTGTGTCTCCCTCTCTCTCTCTCTCTCTGCTCCTCCTCTGCTCATGCTTTGTCTCTGTCTCTCAAAAATAAATAAATGTTAAAAAAAAAATTAAACACAGAACTACTGTAGGATCCAGCAACCCCACTACTGGGTATGTACCTAGAGTAAATGAAATCAGTACCTTGAAGAGATATTTGCATCACAATGTTCACCGCAGCATTATTCATAATAGCTAAGATATGGAAATAGCCCAAGTGTCCATCAAAGGATGAATGCATAAAAAACCTGTGAGAGGGAGAGAAAGCAAGAGAGAGAGAGAGTGAGGTCTACATAGAAAGAGATAATACACATACAATGGAATATTATTCTGCCATAAAGAAAGAAGACAATCCTGCATTTCCAGTAACATGGATGAGCCTGTCGAACATTATACTAAGTAAAATAAGCCAGACACAGAAAGTCACATACTGAGTGATCTCACTTATATGCGGAATCTAAAAAGGTGGAGCTCACACGAACAGAGATTGCAGGGGCCGGGAGGTGGGGGGAGGAATGGGGTGATGGTAGTCAAAGTGTATCAACTTTTGGGGGGCAAAATCCTGCTTCAGATTCTGTGTCTCCTTCTCCCTCTACCCCTCCCATACTCACACTCTGTCCCCCCCATCAAATATAAATAAACATTTAAAAAAATTTAAGTGTACAAACTTCCATTTATAAAATTAATAAGTTCTGGGGGTCTCATACAGCATGGTGACTGTAGTTAATAACAGTGTATCCTATCCTGAAATTGGCTGAGACGGCAGATTTTTTTTTTTTTCACGTTTTCTTTTTTCTTTTGGATTTTTTTTTTAATTTTTAAATTTAAATTCAAGTTGGTTAACATACAACGTAGTTGTATTGATTCATCTCTTACATATGACACCCAGTGCTCATCCCCAAAAGTGCCCTCCTTAGTGCCCGCCGCCCATTTAACCCATCCCCCCACCACCTCCCCTCCAGCAGCCCTCAGTTTGTTCTCTGCACTTAAGAGTCTCTTATGGTTTGCCTTCCTCTCTGTTTTTATCTTACTTTTCCATCCCTTCTCCTATGTTCATCTGTTGAGTTTCATAAATTCCACATATGAGTGAGTCTTTATCTGACTCATTTCGCTTAGCATAACACACTCTAGTCCCATCCATGTTGTTGCAAATGGCAAGATTTCATTCTTTTTCATCACTGAGTAGTATTCCAGTGTGTGTGTGTGTGTGTGTGTGTGTGTGTGTGTGTGTATACCACATCTTCTTTATCCATTCATCACTCAGGAGATCTTAAGGGTTCTCACCACAAACACACAACAAAAAAGGTAATCATGTAGGGTAATGGAGATGTCAGTCAGCTTGATTGTGGTAATCATTCACAACGCATACGTACATCCAATCATCACATTGCACACCTTAAATATATACATTTCCGCCTGTCAGCTCTCTGTAAAGCCGGGGGGGGGGGGAATTAAAAATAAATAAAGCGTATTCAGTTTAAAAATGTTTCCTCAGGCAGGAAAGAGTCCTGCGTGGAGGAGGAAAGAAGAAAATACGAGACGGGGTCGACCATGAAAGCAGACTTCTGGCCGCTCGGGGTTTTGGGGGGCGTGGGAGGGGGGCCGGTTTTCTTTTTATTGCAGCGGGAAATCCTTACAGTTGAGAACTGCGGTGACGGCTATGGTTTCACTACACACGATGGATTGTCTGGGGCAAAAATGCAAATAACGTGATCAAGGGATTCTGTTAAGTTCAGGTACGGCAGAGATCGGCTATTCATTCGCCAAAACGATTCTCTCTTTTGGTGAGGATTGTGGGGAGGGGGAGAGAATCCAAGGAGCCCATATCCCCAGGCCTTCTGACAGTTAGGGGTGGCTAGGTGGCTGAGTTTTGATCAATGAGCGTGAGCCTCAGGCAGGCAGCCCCAGCCGAGCCGGACACATAAACCCTCCCGCGCATTTTCCTCCAGGCAGATGTGAACTTCGGAGGCCCCGCTCCAAAGAAATGGGGAGGCCGCAGCTTGTTCAAGAAGAGTGGAACTGGAGGAGAGTTGCCCACCCCTCGGAAGCACCCATTTTGGACTTCACACGGGGAAGAAATGAATGAGCCATGATGCTTGTTCGGGTTTGTGGGTTTGTGGGTTTGTTCTAGCATTATCTTGACCGGAGTAGCCATTTGTTTAGATGAGGGGGTACCTTTGGACACTTGATTGCCCAGCAGCTGTGGGTATGGTAGAGTCCTGGGTGACAGTGAGCATCTCTCTCATTCTTTGCAAATTTACTCAGGAGCTAACCACTGATCGGCCGCTCACTGGCTCTTTCTTGGCTCAGCCAATCCTCCCGGATACCTGCTGACCCCCAGCGCTCCTGGCATGGTGCTCCCCAGAACCACCCTGCTCCCCGGGGACTGCCTGCTTGATCCCCGTTGCCTGGGAAGCTCTAACTTTTGCATAATGATGTTCCGCACCCCATGTTTTATTTCTTGGGTTTTCAATCCTTTCATAAAAAATGCATGCTGGATGAAAGGTTTTACATACCAAACAGGCCAGAGATTTAGGGCGGCCAGCTTAGTGGTTCAAAAATGTTCCTTTGCTTTATTTTTTTTTTAATTTTTATTACAATTGCTCTGAAAGAAATCCCTAGCGCTTGATATTAACAAATGTAGCCACCGAAGCAGATGCACATACCCCAAAACACCAGGAGAATTAATTACCTGCAGTTAGATGCCTTTCATCCGTTTTTTTTTTTTCCCCAAGCCAAGCCTGCAAAGATGAGAGCTTTTCTGCAGTCAGTTGCTGAGGCTCTAGCCTTCTATTTTTGCATGAGGACCCAGCAGGTAATGGAGATGATAAGAAACCTTCGCCAGGGAGACCCCCGGGCATACTCCTCTGGACAGACATGTCCTGGAGTGATAGTTATCATCTCACTTAACTAGGATGTAAATCTGAAGGAAATCCCAGAGGCGTGAGCTATAAGTAGTAAAAAGAATAAGCATGTGGGCAAAGATCTTCATTTACAAAAGAGCTCACCTCTCTGTGAGCTCCAATGGCTCCTGCGAGAGAGTGAAGAAGGTGTTACTGGAATTGTCGCCAGAGGAACGCTGGTGTTAGAGCATGGTGACAGAGGTGGGCTGGGAAGAGCGGGAGATGGGACTGGTACCTTGGTTTCAGGATTAGCTGTCATTTTCGTGCACGTACCGTGTGCCGAGAACTGTTTTTACCACTGTGCGCGTTAAGCCATTTAAGGCTCTTAACATCCCAGTGGTCTTGTGATCTTTATATTACAGAGGAAGGGGCTGAAGAATAGAGAGAGAAGTAATACTTATCCAAGGAAATCGATCTAGTCGTGGTGGAGCTGGGATATGAATCCAGGAAGTCTAGAGTCAGAGCCCAGGGTCTTAAACGCTATACTTTCAGGAAAAAAAACAAAAACAAAAACAAAAACAAAACATTGCTGGATTAGGGGTTAGGATACTCAGATGCTATGCTAGCCGCAGTTCTGCCATGAATAAATTGCCTTAACCTGGGGATACAGTTCTGCCCCTCTTAAAAATAGCATCCTGCTGTTAATGAATAGCGTGTGGATTATATCCAAGCCCTTGGACTGTCCTCTCTCACACTGGTGCTGAGTTTGGTCACGTGAGCTGCTCTGGCCAATAGGACCAGCGCAAGGGTGATGCCGTCACAAACTTGCACCCTGGGAATTGCAGTCTTCTTCTGTTCTTGGGAACCCCAAGACCCTTACATAAATGGGTCTAGACTAGACTGCGGGATGATGAGGCACGCCTGTGTCGCCCCAGCTCACATGGAGACAACCCCTAGACACGTGAATGGTATCATGCTAAGTCATCCTAGGTGAGCCAGAGATCAGCCGTGCCAATCCAGACCAGAAAAACCACCAAGGCAACAGACACGACTGCAAGAAAAAAAATACCCACATGTTTCTTGTTTCAAGCCACTAAGTGCGGAGGTGGGTTGTTAGGCAGCAAAAACACTGCCTGATATAATCGGTTAGGATTAGTTTCTGCTACGAATGACAGATAATCCAAAATGGCAACGATTTAAAAAAAACAAAAACAAAAACAACAGAAGTTTCACTCTCAAGCAAGTTAAGGTCAAGATCGGGTAAGAAAGAAGGAGGACCAACAGCAACCAGGCCCCTTTGCTTTTCTGCTTTACCATTCTCCACCCACACCTGTGTCTTCATCCAGTTTGGCTGCTGGGGCTCCAGCCGTCACTTCTACATTCCGATGCTCAGGGAGGAGGCGAGTAAAGGCACCCCTTCCCATCTTAAAGATGCATCACAGCAGTCATATTCTTTAGTAATAAGAATTCTTTGACTTGTTTGCTATTGCCCAAACCTTGGTCACAAGACAACACATAGTTGCAGAGGAAGCTGGAAATTGTCTTGCTTCTAGGAAGCCATGTGTGCAGGGGGGAGGAAAGGAGGGTCTATTAGTAAGGGTTTGAAATGACTGTTAGGAGACCACCCACAGTGCCAGCTATATTCCTGCACCTCTCCATGGTTGGGAGGAAATACTTTCCTCTAGTAATAGAAACGAACTCAGCCAAGTGGGAGGGGAGATGTCATCAGTGATGGCTGCAGACCAGAAAGATCCTGTGAATGTAGAATCTGCATAGGAAAGACACATAGACCGACATCTGGACAGGATGGACAGATAGACAGGATTCAGGTAAAAATGATCAGACAGTGGCATGAGCTGGTTTGGGCAACTGGCCAGACAAAAGCATTGCCTTCCAGCCTTACCTCTAGCCAAGAGCACCCTCACCTCTAGCCTTCTACAGCATTCACTGGGCCCAGACTTGCCAGACACACGTGGAGAACCACGATCCTGAATGTCAGAAACCCGCCATGTTCAGGATTCACGATATTTCTGCAGTGTAGATACTTTAGCTCTCAAATCATTCTAGGGTTGAAAGAATATATTTTCTCATAGAAAGGAAATACTTGCACACTTTGCGAGGCACTAAGAACGGTCAAAAACTCTGAACTCACCAGGGTGAGCACCACGACGGAAATTCATTGTGATCATTTATTCCGATGTGTGTGGCCCCCGGGCTCTGGGGTGAGGACCGGCTCCCCACAGCATCACCCAATGAGCGCAGATCGCTGTGGAGTTCACACCACCGCATACGCCGTATGGCAATGAACTTCCTGTGGGTTAAAACCACTGTGTATGCTCGTGCATATGCACACACGTGTTTAGTGGACGACCACCTTTTAGAATCCTTCGGGATTTCTTTTGTTCTTTAGATGCTTCGTATATTTAGATTCCAGGGTGGATGCCCTTCTAATACAGATTTAAGCCTGAATGCCCTCTCTCTACCTGGGATGTTGTACTCCTTACTTGAATCTTAAACACCTACTTGTTCCTCAAGATTCCCTTGAAGCTCCCTCTGAAACCTTCCTCATCACCACACCTCACCCCCACTTCCGGATGCCTTTAGTCTTTCGTAAACTTCTCTTCAATCTCATTTCCCACATGGTATGGGAACATAGCATGTGTCAAGTCAATTAAAAATAGATGAGTCTGGGGAAAAGGTTACTTCCAGACACAGGGTAGTTTAGTGGTAAAGAGGAGGCGAAATTCTTGTTTCCACGGATTACTACCTGTGCAACCCAACCCTGAGCTTGTAACTGAACTCTGAGACTCAGTTTCCACATTTGCAAAACAGGAATAATGAATACACCACATTTTAAACAAGCTGTACCTAAAAGCTCTTGTGTTTTAACAATAGTGTTGGGACTTTGTTAAATTCACACTTGTTAAGTAGAGCCCTGGAGGGTTGGACGGTGACCCGCCTTTCAACAAAACACTGCAAGGAATGGTGAAAAAGAGAAGCTTATTATTCATGGATCCTTGGAGGATGTGCACAGCATGCCTCAAAAGAGTGTGCAGGGAAATTAAGGCAGGGTGCAGGCAAAGAGAGCATGGCAATATACTCAGGGCACATGCCTTCATTAGGTCCACGGATGGAGTGCTTTGGTGTTCCCAGACTAAGGGCAGAGTGGTCAATTTCAACCAAAACAAGTGAGATTTTGGTAAGCTTCGAGGGAGTCTCAACCTAAACAGTACATACGGGAAAAGGGCCTTAGGAGGAGGAGAAGAGTGCTTACCACAAGGGCGGTTGGGAGAGTCATACCAAGACTTGTAAGTCTAAGGGCTACTATCTACGGCACTTGCTCAAGGGAAAGGCTAATGTTGGTCCCAGGTCCCTACAGGCCACTTGCCCTTACAAAATGGATGTCAAGGCAGCAACATTAAGGGGTACTTTAGCGGAACTCTCAACAAATAGCCTCAAGCTTAGTCATTAATGACCTTGAACAAGGTTGATATGTTTTTTTCCCCTGCAGACACGAGAGTAAGGTTCATTAGAAGAGGAGATAGGAGTGAGTATGATATGCTCAAACCTGTGTCTTAGAAAAATCATTCATGGACTTTACGAGCACTATGTAAGCATAGATGGGTATGCAAATGGATGGATGGATGACCGGGTGGGTAGGTGGATGGATGGGTGTGTGCGTGGGTGAAAGGATGGATGGGTGGATTAGGATGGAAAAGAAGCTCAAGCAAAGATACCAATGTTAAGGCCGTTGCTTTGGTTGCAGTGGTTGCCGTGGTGAGAATCACTTATGAGATATTAAGAGGCACTAATAACTAAACTTGGTAACCAATTGAGTTTGGAGGGAAAGAGGGAGTCAAGGAAATGACTCCTAAATTCTGGCTCAGGTGATGGAAATTTGTGGAGCCACTCAGAGAGAAAAGGAACCAGGGTAAGGAGCATGCTTTCTTCACACCTCCATTCACACAAACCATCTCTTTGAGCTCAGTGCCATGACTTGTACTTGGTGCAGGAATCTACCCAACTTTCAGGGTTCCTCCCTACTCCTATCCCTCCCGGATTTGCCTTAGCACCCACCCGACTGCTAGGAATCAAAGGAGTTCTAGAGAATTCTTACTAAATAATACCTCAAGAGTAAGTGTGTGGGGACAAGGTGTCACAACAAAAGGGATAGAACCCTCTTTGCTAAGTCAGGACGGCCCCCAGAGGCAAAAATGACCAACTCATACACTGCCCAGCTACAGCCAGGCCCACATGGCCCAGGGTTCTTCTTCACAACTCAGAGCCCACTCTGAACAAAGAGATACCAAGTCCTCTAGGCAATGATCATCAATCTTACATCAGGCCCTTCAGAGAGAGGCAATCCATTCCATGATTCTGAGAGAGAAAAAAATACATAGACCACTGTGAAAACATTTCTGCTAGTCCTTAATAAATGTTTTTAAAAATCAAGACAATGCAGGCACTATTTTTATAAAGTTAGATTTCTTAAAAACTCAAAGGAATGACCTTTACTCTGACAAGATGCCCTTCCCTTCTTCCATGTCTTATGTGAAGATGTCTTTTCCAAATGAATTGATGGTAATAAGTGATATTTCTTCTATCTTTTTAAGAACATATTCAGAAAAATCAAAACATGACAATTTAATTAATGTGACTAGTTTTATTTTTTGATTATGTGCAATGACAGTGGATACTGATCACTAACCAGATACTGCCCTAAGCACTCAACATGTAATAACTAATTGAAACCTCAAAACAGCCTTATAAAGTAAGTACTATTATTATTCCTACCTTGAGTTTAGCAAACAGACCCAGCAGTGGTAGGTGATTTGTCCAGGGTCGCAAGGATCTGGGTTACAGACTTGAAGGTACCTGCTAAGATTTAGCAAGCCTGTTCTAGTTTATTCATCCATTTCCTCATGTATCCATTCAACTAGTGTTTACCAAACCTACAATGTGCCTGATACTGCGCTAGGCATAGCAGAGAAGGCACAGCAGAGAAGACAGACAAGGTCCCTATTTTCCTGCAACTTAGTGGTGTTTCCCAGGAAAGACACAAACTGACCACTTTGGCTTGGAGCTCCAGTGGGGGCCCAAGTCTACTGGGCCCTGGTAATAGAAGATAGACCTTCTAGTGGAAGGATCCAGTAGGTTAAAAGTTCTTCCATTTAGAGGCTCACTTTACAAATACTTTCTTTTTCCTGTCCAGAAGTTCTCCCTTTGTCTTATTGGAATTGGCTTTCTATGAAACTGGGATTTGTGGAGGACCACCCCACACCGGCTCAACAAAAAATTGGTCAGACCAGGGAAAGGGGCAAGGACGGGCTGCTAAGGCTTCCTCTAACCTGGGTAAAAAGAGTCCTCAAAGATCACACATGAATAAGGTGGAGGTGCTTTCATTTTTCTCTCTACCTACTGCCTCATACCAATTGGATTGAGTCCAATCCCAGGGCATTGAATGGACTGTACAATAGGGAGCTGGATCACAGAGTTCTCAAACTTCAGTTGTTCTCAGACGTCACTACGTATCAGAATCACTGGAGCAAGTGGATTAAAAAATACAGATTTTTAACTCAGTAGTTCTAAACTGTCTCTCGGGCGTCTGTGTTTTTAACACTGTCCCAAGGCAATTCTCATGCACATCAAAGTTTGAAAGCTAGTGATGTCTGTATCTGTTCTCTCCTACTTTTGTGCCTTCATGCTGTGGGCTTTCTCTTTCTCTCCACCTTCACCCATGATCATGCTATGGTGCTTTCACTTCAAGCTTGGGGGCCAGCTGGTTTGGGCTTAGGAGGCAGTAGAAAGGCTTATAGTTCCTGAGAATGTGCTATATTCTTTATTATTCCAGCTCTTCCTAAATCTTTCCATTGGGCATTGGCCGTTGGGTACCATTGGGGCCCTGAAGATCAAAATGATGCCTTGTTTGCTATTGATATTGCTCTTGGTGTAATGACTTCTCCAGAGTCCTATGAGGGGACAAGTGCCAGACAGGGCAGCAAGTGCCAGACAGCTGCGCCCTAGCTGAATTCCATCAGAGCCTCCTATTACGTCTAACAGCCCTGTCCAGCCCAGTTTGCCAGATGGCCAGCACTTGGGCTCTGTGAAATACAGACAATGGTCCTCAGGGAATTAGGAAGGGGGTTATCATCCTGCAAACTAGGACTGTCAATTTTGGATTTCTGTCAAGATCCCTATCATGCTAACACTTGGCATAGTTCGGCACCAGGGAGGGTTAGATTCGGTCTCACAGCTCTGTTCTGGGCAAAGTCCTTTGAAGAAAAAGCCTAGATCCCAATTAGTAGAAGATCTTGCCTGTTGCCTGTATTGTGATAATCTGCATTCCTTTCTAAGGGCAGGACAGGTTCATTTTAATCCAGCCAGGATTATGGATTGGAGCCAGGGATTTGCAGCACAACATGAAATTCCTTACCTCAAGTTCTGCTCCTTTTCCTTTTTTGCTTTTATTCACATATGAGGAGCTAACATACCTCTAAGCCCGTTTAGGTTGGTGGAGTTGGGTGACCCAGAGGGTAGGTTTGAGCACATAAGGTAAAAGCTTTTATAAATAGACTGACAAATAGGAATGAGGGTATCATTGGAGAAAGAACATTTTGTTCCGTTTGTTTGTGCCTCAGTGTTCACATCTGTAAAGCGGGGCCAGCACTACCTAGCACAAAGTGCTTAACTCAGTGTTTGGCTCATGACAAGCAACAGATGGCACCCTGATATCATGGTTGGGGGTTGTTGTTAAAGTTCCAGCAGATTTATCTCAAACCCAAGAGGTGAAACAAATATAACAAGGCAAGTTCTTGTACCACTGTGGCTCTGGCAGACAGGTTTTCCCAGGAACCTGTAGAAGCATAGCTAGCAGGGAGGAAGGCTTCTGTGTTGGTAGGCAAACAGAAAACTATGGTTCAGATTTTTAAAAGGAGAACTTCTACTGAAAGGAATAGATTTAAAACACACACACACACACACACACACACACACAAGATTTTATCTTGTAGTCAGAACAGAAACAGTAGGAAAGGGAAACAGAAGAAAATAAAAGGGAAAGCAGATGAGGCAGATCCTATTAGGCTCCGGAAAACAGCCTTAGCCCTGCATGTGGGAGAAGAAGTACAGGGGGAATTTGAGAGGCAGACTTTAGTTTTGAAATCCTGGCAGGATCCACATGAAAGAAACAGAGGAATGCCAGAGGGATGTTGAAACGGGACGTCAGAGGGAAGTAAAGACCGTGCTGCAGCAGCGAAAGTGATGGCCAGGAGAGATGTTTACACTCACGTCTAAGTAAGGGAAGTTACCCAAGGCCTGAGAAATTCATAAGCTAAAAAAGGCAAAGTTGTAAGGATAAGCACGCAATAGAGAAAACAGGGTTTTAGGAAATCCAAGGAGATAGGTAGTTGAGAATTATCACCCACAGTACCCCATTCTTGAAATCTGAGGACTTGGAGGTCAGGACCCTGGACAGAGCTCATGTAGATGTTGGCGTTGGAATGCCATGAATTCAGGGGACAGAGGGAAATAGGGCTTTTATTTGTTGTTTTTTTTTTTTTAATGTTTTTTTTTTTTTTTTGAGAGAGACGGAGGGTACAAAAGGGGGGAGAGGGGCGGGGGGGGAGGGAGATTGAGAGACACACACACACACACACACACACACACACACACACTCAAGCAGGCTCCATGCTCAGTGTGGAGCCTGATATGGGGCTTGATCCCAAGACCCCAGGATCATGGTCTGAGCCAAAATCAAGAGTCGGGCAATCAACTGACTGAGCCACCCAGGTGCTCCTGGCATTTTAAATATGTAAACATTCATTATGAGAAATAGCTACCAAAAGAAAGATGTCAAATTAGAGGCATCCCTATTGCACATTTCCAAACTTGGCTAGAAAAATAACTAACTCTGATTAATGTTTACTGGGCACTAACTAGGTCCCAGGTGCTCTTGTAAATCCTTACATGGATTATTTAATTTCATATTTAGAGGTATGCATTTCACACATTTCAGTAGAAAAGGCAGAGGGGTGGTAAAATTTTTCTCTGGGATTTGAGAAGCATGACGTCACAATCAATTTTTTGATTGCAGATGTTTACTTGGGTTTTAAGTTCATAAGACTCCAATGACTCTGAACAATTGACCCAAATGTAGTGAAACTGAAATATCATTTTCTTTTATTTGCTCTGCTTTCCCTACCTGCTTGCTGCCCTTAAATAAAAATGAGATTTTTTATAGTCCATGGCTGTTAACAGCAATCAGATGGAAATTGTAAGAAGCATTTGTAGCATGTCTGGAAATCTCTCTTATTTTTTTGGAGGAGGAGAAGGAGGAGGGGTAAGATGCTATTGCACAAGGAAATTTGTGTTCACCATATGATCCCGGTAGTTCCAAAACTTTGTAAAGATGGGATATATGAGAGAAATGGGTTTTGAAGTATCTAACTTTAAGAGGCTAGAGGAATAATATTAGTTCAAAGGGGAAGTAGTAAGATTCCAATGGCCTAATATGGCAATCAGAATCTTACAAGATACCAGAGTGAGGCATCTAGCCCTGACGAAGCAGAATAAGAAGTTTATGTGGTAGGAGAATTGACTTTGTATATTATTTGCATCTCTGGTGCTTCTCTGGAAATGGAACTGTTTGGAAAAAGGAAGACATATATGGTATAGTGTCAGCTTTAATGAAGGAATATTGAATGTATTTTACATTGCTAAGATCCTCTTGCATTTGGTCCATCCTATTGTTTCAAAAACATTGTATAACCCTCTCTTGGAGAACTTGTGTGGATACGTTACTGAGCGTAATTTGTACAAACATATTGGACCATTATCATTACCTCGAGATGTGGAGTAGAACCATCTGGAAAATTTTTCCAGAACTCCAAAGAAGGAGTTAAAATCAGAATAAGTTCTAGGGTTCCTTATGGCTCCATCTTGACATGAGATCACATTTAGGTAATAATGTGTTTCCATTGTTTTGTATGCATACATTAGGCAAGGCAGTATTCAGCTTTTATTCATACATTACCTCACTTAATCCTTACAGCAACCCTCTGAGATAGGTCCTGTTGTTAAATCTGGTCTGGGCCACCTTTCATCTCCCCAATTTCACTCATGCCCTCCTAACTTTCCGACAATGCATCTCTCAGAGGGATCCATTTAGAATGCAAGTTACAGCATGTCCCGTCTGTGTTCAAACTCTTCCAAGAGCTCCTTGATTGTGATCAGCACAAAAGCCAAATTCTCTACTCTGGTCTACTAGTTCCCATATGATCAAATTCTTTAAAACCTTTCCAACCTCACCTTTTAATGTCCCCCTTCAGCCACACTGGCTTCTTCATTGTTTCCTGAATATGCTCCCATCCTAGGGCTATCTGGCTTTCTGGATGACATCCCCATCCAGATAACTACAGGGCTCATTCACTTCCCCTTCCAATTTATTTGCTCAGGTGTCATCTTCTAAAGGGGGCCTATTCCAATCACTCTCAGTTTTTTTAAACGTATTTAATTAAATATTCTGATATTTAAAAATTCAATCCCCCACACACACACCAATCTTCCTCATATCCTTTACTTTGCTCTACTTTGTCATAGCACTTAATTCACATATTTATTGTATTTGTTATTCATTATCTATTTCCCTATACCTGTATGTCATTTACAAAAGGATAGACATTTGGTTTTGCTTTATTCAGTGATGTATCCCAAGCACCTAAAACGGTGTCTGGCACATAAAGATATTCAATAATCATTTGTGGAAAGAATAAATAGGTTCCACATTTACAATGAACAAACCATAAAACTATGACATTGAATGATTCAAGAACTTGTCCAAGGTCAAAACCCAGTATGACCCATAGAACCAGTGTACTTATCCCCTCAAAGAAACACAACCCTTCACCAAAATGTGAGATAAAGATGATTTCTATCAAAAAATCCCTTTAATTCCAGGGGCTCCTGGGTGGCTCAGTCAGTTAACCATTTGACTTCAGCTTAGGTCATGATCTCCCAGTTCATGGATGGGAGCCCTGTATCAGGCTCTATGCTGAAAGCTAGAGCCTGGAGCCTACTTCAGATTCTGTGTCTCCCTCTCACTCTACCCCTCCTTCTCTCTTTCTCTCTCTGTCTCAAAAATATATAAACATTACAAAAATTTTTAAATCCCCTTCACTCCATAAACTGTCCCCATAGACTCCTGTCTTTTCTCCCTCTCGCATAGATATGGGTCTATGTCTTACATATAAACAGATGATAGATGATAGATAGATAGATAGATAGATAGATAGATAGATATAGACGATAGATAGATAGATAGATAGATAGATAGATAGATAGAAAATTACATCAGAAATTCCTCACTCTTTCATAACTACCCTGACTTACACAAAAGGGCCCAGACCCACCTTTTGAGGGAACTGGAGGCTGAGAAAGCATGAGGAGTGATTAATGTCAGAACACATAGTGGGGCAGAGAGGAGGCTCTGAATACTAACAAATCTTAATAGTTTTTCCTTTTAAGCTTAAAACTTTCAAGTATTGTCTGTGTGTGCTCCTATGCTGATTCACTAGATCTGGGATGAGGTCTTATGCATGCCTCTGCCTAAGAAGCCCTAGGGTGAGAGCAGTCTCTGTGGTAACTGTGTTCTACTCTACAGTAACCCTGGAATGGCCTTAGTTGAACTAATGAACTGGTACACAATTAGAGACTTGTGACAAAGTCACAAAAAATGCAAGAACATTCATCGCATTGACATATTCAGAGTCACTTGTATATATCGGAGAAGAACCTCACAGAAGAGCAGGGAAGAGTGTGCTGGGACTCCATCGTTCTCTTCCCCTGGTTGAGGGCTTGGGGGGTGGACAGCAACACACCTGGCTGATCAGCCCTGGTCAATAAGAGAATCGAGAATAGAAAATGTGGGTAGAAATTTCCAGCCCTCCTTTCAATCCCATCCCAAGAAAAGAGAGTTCCTATGTGGATTAGATCCAATTGGGTCATGATCCAAGAATGTAGTGTTGGTCAAAACATTCTTCCTTTCACGGACCGTGCTCTCTGACATCTGACATCCCCCTTCAGTTTGCTTCTCTGTCTTGTCAACATATTCATCTGCTGCTATTTCTAAGAGGAGGAAGCTCACCTTCCTCACTAGTTTTAGAAGCCAAGCAAGAAGACAGGGTGTAAGAGCAAGGGAAATCTGGGACAGCTACCTAGGAATCTTAAGACATGTTGCTGGAGATGGTTTACCCTATGCTGGGCTTTCTCAGTTCTGTGCAGACCAGAATAATTAAGTGTTAACCATGTAGAGTCCAACCCATCCAAATGACCTGGATGTTCCCCAACCCCACTCAGCAGGAGGGCCTGGGGAACTACCACCCCTAGTTCCTGAGCCAATTGGGACCTTTGAAGGGGCCACCGAGATAGCTTTACCAGTGAGGTAGGGACTATAATCAGTTTTGTGGTCATAGATCTGATGTCTTTGTGCCTGAGGTGTGTCCTCAGCACCAAGAACTTGGTGAACCATTGGCTCCCTCACCCACACAAATATATAAACCTGGGGATCCTGAGCCCATACCAACTGGCTGACCATCTCCTTCCTATGTGGGACGGCATTCCCATGTTGCCATGTGCCAACGGATCTCCTGATTCGAATCAGACTGAAACTCCAGGCCAGGATGCTGTCAGCCAGCCTGACATTGAATATCTTAGACTGTGGTCCTCATTCCTAAGAACCAACACTCTGAATATTGATGTCTACACAGTCAAACCCAGAATCAGATTTCTCCCCGCCCATTCACATACAACCCCTACTACTGGCTTCCTTCACCTCTTCCACCACCCGGCAGTTAGAGACACAGAACTCAGAGACTCTCAGTTCGCCCAGACAGAAGAAAGTCCCCCAGAAAGCCACAGATCATTCATTTCTGACCCTTCCAACATTTACGCTTCCTTCTCTTCATCCCAGGAGCCAGAGCCATCAAGCTGCCCAGATGGAAGGTTTCTCCTAGACGCATCCTATGGAGTGCAGCCTCGCATGGGGAAGCTGACACAATGTCTTCAAACATTTTTAATTGCCCTGTCAAACTGACAATTATAGGACTAATTATTGAGGAGACAATACCAGATACACTGACTGAATCAAGTGTCAACTGAGTTTTTATGTAATTATGCAATTTAATGAATTGAAGGCTGCAGTAATGGACGATTGCTGGTTAATTAGGAACTCCCTTTATGCTAATAATGCCATTTATTTTCGACTCGTGGTATTTATTTTCAGCGTCTAAAGCATTGGACACATCTTCCTCTGACACTGGCATGTTGAGTGTTTTTCAGAGGGTTTGGCTGCCACTTGTGCTATTTATAGGCAGCAGATTTCTTCCATTCAATGAGTGAAGAGCTCCTGTTATATTAGAAGCAGCTCATTTTAGACCTAAATTTTAATAATGCTGCAGCTGGGTGAGGTTCTGTGTCTTCCTTCTCCTGAGATCTAAGAGAGAGAAATGTCAGAGGCTATGGCAGACGGTCCTCAGGGTGCAGCTCCATCAAGGTCAGCTTATGCAAAGGGGCAAGAGTTATCCTTTTGTGTTTTATTCTGATTCCCTGACCCTCCGTATCTCCACTGCCTTCCTAGCACATTTCATGACTAGAAAACAAGGTATAAAGCAATCGTTTTCGACCGGGGGCTATTTGGGCCCCCAGGGGACACTTGGCGATGCCTGGAGACGTGTCTGGTGGTCAAAGCTGGGAGCTTGGTAATGGCGTCTAGTGGGTAGAGACCAGGGCTGCTCCCTAACATCCTATAGTGCACAGGACAGCCCCACCACAAAGAATTGTCTTGCTCCAAATATCAACAGGGCTGAGGTTGAGAAACCCTAGCACAGAGTATCAGTAATCAAGAAGCAAGTGGATTTTCGCCACGCCAGCTTCACAGAGGAAAACAAATATTTCGCAGCATCTAAAACATGATAGAACTGTCAAGAGTATGTGAAGTCGGCTCCACAAATTGTGAAACATGAGCCGCCGTTATGTTTGCTCTGCCACAGTAGGGAGACTCGGAGATTTTTTTTCCTCTCCCTTTATGAAAATAGAAAAGTGACGAGCACGTTCTCTTGGAAGAAGCCAGGGTCCTCACCTTACCCTTTGGTCTGCAAACCCCCACCAACACAGACTTTGTCCGTGACAAAGTTGTTTGTGGGCTGGAGCAAAAAGAGAAAACAAAGGATGAATGGGGTCGGGTTTTCATAATGCTAAATCCAGCCAATTTTTCACTTTAAGACTTTCTCTTTCCTGCTTTTCCAGAAGACACCTTGGGTTTTTGCCTGGACAGCATCCTTTTCCTCTCACTTTTTTTTTTAATTTTTTTTTCAACGTTTATTTTTTATTTTTGGGACAGAGAGAGACAGAGCATGAACGGGGGAGGGGCAGAGAGAGAGGGAGACAGAGAATCGGAAACAGGCTCCAGGCTCTGAGCCATCAGCCCAGAGCCTGACGCGGGGCTCGAACTCACGGACCGCGAGATTGTGACCTGGCTGAAGTCAGACGCTTAACCGACTGCACCACCCAGGCGCCCCTCACTTTTTTTTTTTAATGAATGAATTATCCCTCATTCATTTTCAGTCTGTTGGCTTGGATGGTGTTGCACTCATTCCTACAGTCCACCGCGGGTATAAGGTCCAAGTTCTCCGCCAGCTGTGAGAGACCCAGGAGTCAGCATGGGACTATTGATGGGGTAAACGGATCCTACTCTTGTCTGCTGGGATGGGGCTGGGAACCATGCAAACCTGGAGCTGACTGAAGCCATCTTCCTACCCCAAGGATAAAACTTGCCCAAGTGTGTAATCAGCACAAGGAAGGAAAAGAAGAAGGAGGAGGAGAAGAAGAGGAAAGAGAAAGAGAAAATTAATCATATCATCATATCATATCATATCATATCATATCATATCATCATCTGAGATTTTGTTCCAGCCATTTCTATAGCCTGACAATTGCCCAACTCCTCAATATCATGGATCAATGAATTAACCTCTGGTTTGAGCATCACCTCCTCATTCTCCTTTGGCCCCTTCTCCTTTGCTGAGCCCCTAAATGCATTGCTCCTTGGGGTTCTACCCCAGGTCCTCCTTTGTCCCCACTCTTCCCCTTCTTCAGTGAGCTTCTGTCCTCACCTCTTTCCTCAGCTATCATCCATGTGTTGAGAACTCTCTATCTCGTCTCCTTAGGTTTCATCTCTGTCCAAACGCCACCACTGCCTATGAGACATCTCCCCCGGAAGTCCCACCAACACACAAAGCCCACCCAACTGCTGACCCTCACCTTCCCCTCCACCCTTTCTTCCCCTGCAGTTGTTGTCATATGGATAGCAATAACATCCACCGGTGATCTGGACCCAGATCAAGAAATGGGTGCCCTCCTCCCTGAAATCTTCCCTTTTTCTCCCCTATGCTGTCCTGACTCTGCCATCACTTTGCCTTTGGCTCCCTCACCTCTATCCCTCCCTTACTCCTTTATAGATCATATTCTTCACCAAATACACATTCACACACACACACACACACACACACACACACACACACCACGCTGCCAGCTCTGTTGTAACGCCTTCTTATCCCCTCTTCCTGGAAGCCTTCCCAGGCTGCCTGGCATGAGTTGGGTGTCCCTCCATTATACTCCCAGCACACATCTCTTTTCATTGAAATTATTTACTTAGATATTAACTACAGTCCCTGAGCTTCCTATATAGCAAGCAGTTTACCCAAATCATCCTTAATACTCATGGCATTTCCTCAAAGGAAGGCGTTATTATGTCCATCCTAGATTAGAGAGCTTGAATCTGTTGCTCAAAGTCAGGAGCCAGGGAAGAAATAGGACTAGGATCTGAGCCGGGCAGATCTGGCCGCAAATCCAGGCAGGTATTGACCACAACCCCACCTGCTGTTCAGTCTCCCAACTTGAAAAATTGGGTCTCTGTGGAGTCTGTGACTGCCATCTCTGTGGAATCTGTCCCCGCCAGCCAGGTATGCTGGGTGTCAGTGAATGGGTGTCAGTGAATGCCGGGACTGGTTTAATTAATCAAAGAATGAATGAATATTGTGCTTTGTTTTTTCTTCGGCAAAAGGCAGGGTTGGGTCACAGTTAATTTTCAAATTCTATGACACGGTAATTCTAACAAACCCTATCCAGTTAATAACCTGCAAAAATAAGTGACTCATCTGTTTCTGTCCTTGTATCAGTCATTTTCCATCTAAAAACAGCTTGATCATGTGCAGTTTGCATTGTCCAAGGAGAGATGCAAAGTGAGTCAAGCTCTTAGAAATCACTTTCTCTGCCTTCATTCCTTCCCACCTCAAAAGTCTTGGTCAATGAAACAGATGGCACTCAAAGTTCCAAATCACCTGGCCCTCCTCCTTCTAATACCTCATCCTTCTTAAAAAAAAAAAAAAAAAAAAAGCGCAGAGAACCAAAAAAAAAAAAAAACAAAAAAACAACTATATCTATGACAAAAACTGTAGAAAAATGATGTCTGCTTGCTAGATTGGCACTGTCTTCTTTTCTAACAGCAGATTCGAAGCAGATCTAATTAGCTGGGTTCAGACCAGAAAAGAGAATTTGAATTGCATGGTTTGCACCTTCTCAGAGTGAGGGTGACAATTATGATATATTTCATGTTAATAACCTGAATGGATCCAAGTGCAAAGCATGCTGGGATTTCAGCAGCATGGGTTGGTGGGAAGTGGAGAAGCCCAAGGTGGATAGGTTGGGGAGTTCCAGAGATAAGTAAAACCCTAGTGCTTCCCTACTGTCTGGGGCTCTAGTCCAGCCAAGCATCAAATCCAAGAATGTCCATGGTCATTAGTGGATAAAGGCAGCAGGATCCCGGGTGATAAGTGGCACTTAAAGTCTGGTGTGGGGGAGAAGATCATAATTCCTGTTCATTCATGGCACAACTTTGGTAAATGGCAAAGAGAACAGGAAACAGAGTCCTACATCCTAGGTGGAAGAGGCTGGTAAAATCCAGAGAGAATCCAAACAGCAGAACCAAAGTCAGAGGGATGAACGAACAGGGTAGCATTGCAGTCCAGCAGACAAGCAAAGAAACGGGCAGAAAAATAAGGTCAAGGTGGCAGAGCAGGGGTCGAGGAAGGCAGGGCAAGGGTGGTAAACACCAGTGCCCATGGAGGACAGGGAAGGAATCTCAGTGAGTCAGGGAGCCCAGCGGAAACTGGTGACCTGGGAAGTCCGTGTCCCCAATAAGGGACCAGCTGCTACTCAGCACCAGCCCACTGTTGGCACATGGGACTAGGACTCCAACCTTCCCAGGTCTTCCGGTTTTTGAAGAGAAGCCAGAAATCCAGAGTCTGTATGAATACCCCACACATTTGAAATGCTGACAACTGGTTTCACGTATTTTATTTATTTATTTATTTATTTATTTATTTATTTATTTATTTTAATATATGAAATTTATTGTCAAATTGGTTTCCATACAACACCCAGTGCTCATCCCAAAAGGTGTCCTCTTCAATACCCATCACCTACCCTACCCTCCCTCCCACCACCCATCAGCCCTCAGTTTGTCCTCAGTTTTTAAGAGTCTCTTATGCTTTGTCTCTCTCCTACTCTAACCTCTTTTTTTCCCCCTTCCCCTCCCCCATGGGTTTCTGTTAAGTTTCTCAGGATCCACATAAGAATGAAAACATATGGTATCTGTCTTTCTCCGTATGGCTTATTTCACTTAGCATCACATTCTCCAGTTCCATCCACGTTGCTACAAAGGGCCATATTTCATTCTTTCTCATTGCCATGTAGTACTCCATTGTGTATATAAACCACAATTTCTTTATCCATTCTTCAGTTGGTGGACATTTAGACTCTTTCCACAACTTGGCTATTGTTGAGAGTGCTGCTATACACATTGGGGTACAAGTGCCCCTATGCATCAGTACTCTTGTATCCCTTGGGTCAATTCCTAGCAGTGCTATTGCTGGGTCATAGGGTAGGTCTAGTTTTAATTTTCTGAGGAACCTCCACACTGTTTTCCAGAGTGGCTGCACCAGTTTGCATTCCCACCAACAGTGCAAGAGGGTTCCCGTTTCTCCACATCCTCTCCAGCATCTATAGTCTCCTCATTTGTTCATTTTAGCCACTCTGACTGGTGTGAGGTGATATCTGAGTGTGGTTTTGATTTGTATTTCCCTGATGAGTAGTGACGTTGAGCATCTTTTCATGTGCCTGTTGGCCATCCGGATGTCTTCTTTAGAGAAGTGTCTATTCATGTCTTCTGCCCATTTCTTCACTGGATTATTTGTTTTTTGGTGTGGAGTTTGGTGAGCTCTTTATAGATTTTGGATACTAGCCCTTTGTCCGATATGCCATTTGCAAATATCTTTTCCCATTCCATTGGTTGCCTTTTAGTTTTGTTGGTTGTTTCCTTTGCTGTGCAGAAGCTTTTTATCTTCATGAGGTCCCAATAGTTCATTTTTGCTTTTAATTCCCTTGCCTTTGGGGATGTGTCAAGAAGAAATTGCTGCGGCTGAGGTCAGAGAGGCCTTTTCCTGCTTTCTCCTCTAGGGTTTTGATGGTTTCCTGTCTCACATTCAGGCCCTTTATCCATTTTGAGTTTATTTTTGTGAATGGTGTGAGAAAGTGGTCTAGTTTCAGCCTTCTGCATGTTGCTGTCCAGTTCTCCCAGCACCATTTGTTAAAGAGACTGTCTTTTTTCCATTGGATGTTCTTTCTGCTTTGTCAAAGATTAGTTGGCCATACTTTTGTGGGTCTAGTTCTGGGGTATCTATTCTATTCCATTGGTCTATGTGTCTGTTTTTGTGCCAATACCATGCTATCTTGATGATTACAGCTTTGTAGTAGAGGCTAAAGTCTGGGATTGTGATGCCTCCTGCTTTGGTCTTCTTCTTCAAAATTATTTTGGCTCTTCGGGGCCTTTTGTGGTTCCATATGAATTTTAGGATTGCTTGTTCTAGCTTTGAGTAGAATGCTGGTGCAATTTTGATTGGGATTGCATTGAATGTGTAGATAGCTTTGGGTAGTATTGACATTTTGACAATATTCATTCTTCCAACCCATGAGCCTGGAATGTTTTTCCATTTCTTTATATCTTCTTCAATTTCCTTCATAAGCTTTCTATAGTTTTCAGCACATAGATCTTTTACATCTTTGGTTAGATTTATTCCTAGGTATTTTATGCTTCTTGGTGCAATTGTGAAGGGGATCAGTTTCATTATTTGTCTTTCTGTTGCTTCATTATTAGTGTATAGGAATGCAACTGATTTCTGTACATTTTTGTATCCTGCGACTTTGCTGAATTCATGTATCAGTTCTAGCAGACTTTTGCTGGAGTCTATCGGGTTTTCCATGTATGATATCATGTCATCTGCAAAAAGTGGTTTCACGTATTTTAAGACACTTTGGAGACCAAACAAAACTGTCTGTAGGCTAAATATGAAGCCACAGTCTCCCTGTTAGAGACTTTGGCACCAAGGGCTGGTAGGAGCCCAGGGCTGCCCCCAGAACAGGGGATATCAGCTCCACAGTGACAGCACCCATATCAGAAGTGGCCCCTGCTAATAACTAAGGATTCGATGGCTAGGCTCTACTTCGGGTACGAGGGCCGCAAGCATCCTCAGATGAATCTTTAACGACTTCAGACCTGTAAGACAGGAGGGTAAGGTTCTCACTGAGTCCCAACCCACAGGGCTAAGGGGAGGGATACTGGGGAAACTGGTACCGTTTGTGGACGCCAACACAGGAGGACTTGCTCTTGACTGCCTCTTAAAAATTACTAAATAACTGTAGAAGCTTCTGAAGGCTTCCACCTCCATCCCCTCACCACCCACCCCACTCGCCACCTTTGAGCAGGCCCACGGGACCCCACTCGACACTGCCACGCAGGCATGCGCAGCACTGCTCACCCTTCTTGTGCAGGCACGTGGGGGGGGCCTGCCTCCTAGAGTCTGCTCCCCGGCACACCTATGTGCGTCCACATCCTGGTCTCGGAGCTGCTCCTGAGCCAGCCTCACGCAGTAGTCGTCAAGCGTGAGGACCCTATCTTAGCGGCAGGGGGTTGACTAGACGGCTGACGCCAACGATCCTACGGATTGTGGAAGTTCTTGAAACAAGGGACTAGGTGTCATGTGTTTTTCCGGGGATCCTAGGAGCAAATCCTAGGTTGCAATGTTGACTCTGTCAACCCTAAAGAATCTTCTGGATTTAATGATCTGGTTGGGCTGTTTCTCTCCCTCTCCGAGCAGTGTCTGAGCCAGGGGCATACAGCGTACTATTTTTAGGTATTTCTGCCTCCGGTTTCTGCATGAGTGAGTCCTCAAGTACCCGAGGGAAGATCCCATTTGAAAGAGGCTGAACTGATCCTTTCTGTAAAGGGTCAGAGACACTGGTGAGGCAACTACTGCTCTTCCCGGGACCGAATTTTACACAATCTGTTATAGGATAAGGTTCGTCTGTGAAGATGGGTTGCTGTCACCCATCACCTACCTGGGCTCAGCCGACCTACAGACAGGGAAGAAGGGCCCTCAGGCAGCCAGATGCTGTCACGAGCCCATCTGTTCCCTCTAAGACTGCTTAGTCATGGGCTCCACAGAATTCAAACAAACTTCATTTTCTGATCTCCTTCGGAGCTCATAGAAGAGACTTTGGAGGTGGGGATCTAGGAGCGGCAGGTGACATTGACAGCGGGGGCCCACAGCGGAGAGGAAGAGCAAACAGCCATGTGGGACAGGTGGGAGACACACACACACACACACACACACACACACACACACACACAGTTTCTCTGGTTCCCAACCACACGGCAAGAGGACGACAGAGCAGGAGAAGTGCCCTCCAGCCTGAGACACAAGCTATGGCCCCAGTGACAAGGGCACAAGCAAGCAACTTACAGCAAGTGGGGAAACCACGCCCACACCTCTACCACACACACGCTGGGGGCCTGTCATCAGAGGCCAAATCTTGAGCTCCTGTCAGGCCCAGGACATGCCAAGTAGCAATAGTAAGAGTGTCCTGCCTCCGTTTACACCACCCTCGTCCGAGCCCCATCCCTCAGGGGGGATGGGAAGTGACACTATCCGCTGCTCCTGATGCACCAAGTAGAACGTCTCACACTCCCGTCCACACAGTCCTGTTATCTTCTCGACGCCCAAGTCCTAAGGGGGTGTGGTCCCACGCCCCCCCCACCTCCTCGCCAGAGAGCTGAAAAGCTCCCAAGTGAAATCCTTCACAAGAATTGAAAACAGGTGGTACAAACAGCACCTGACGGCAGGAATTCTTGAGACGGGACCCAGGAAACGTGTTGATCATAACCTTTCCAGAAGCAGAGTCAGAAGGAGAACTTTCTGTTTCCAATTATACAAAGTGACAGGAGGAAAATTCTGACAAGCATTGTCTAACTGCTTCTCTGCTCAGCTCCCTACCTCTGAGGGCACGCCAGACCTTCGAGAATACACCCCATGTTCTCATCTGCCTTAGCTGCTGCTACCTGAGTCAGAAAGTTTGAGGTCACGAGTTGCATGCCACTGGAATTGTGTGAGCAGAGTCAGGACAACTCCTTGCCAAGGCAGGGTGCTCGTGTGGGCTTGAGGTGTGGCACTGTTCCCAGTCAGAGGTTCTCAAACAGGGCCGCGCACCAGAGCCTTCTGGAAGATGTGATATTTCCAAGCTACACGTCAGAATCTCTGGGAGTGTGTGTGATATTTTATGCTTCTCAAGCAATTCTATTGGAGCTGGTCCTTGGACCAGAATTCGAGACTCCTTCCCTTGGGTGATTCCTAAATTTTTCTTTCAACCTGGCTATGCCGTGCGTTGAGTCACTGTGTGACTTGTATTCAGTCGAACCATGGGAGACTGATTTTCGAAGGCAACACCCTGTGATTCAATATGTTCCTAGGCTGAAACACGGAGATCTCCTCCTTTGCAAAACGAAGGATGTTGGACTAGATCACTGGGTCTCACACACTGTGTTAGGCATGGAACCCCTTCTTCAAACAAAACCAGAGGTCAACCATTTCCAGAAAAATTTAAGAGATGATAACTTGAAAACCCCCTCTTGGAATCAAACACCTAGAAATCAGGGATAAATATGATAAACATCCTTTTAAATGCATGCCTCGCTCACAAAAAAGTACGAGGAGTCCCTGGGGAGGGGGGGGGAGCAGTGCAAGTGAGGAGGGGAGACAAGAGCTGAGATGATACTGCCTTTGTTCATGGAATGTATGGCCTGTGTGATGGTCAGAGAGGATGGGTTCACACATGTGGAGGAACTGAAGATACGGTTTGGGACACAGGAAGGGAGGGGACTGGGCCATAGATGTATGCTAAAATAGGAGAGGTTGAAGGGCTACATCCCAGAGAAGACACGAACCAGAACGATAGTACCACCAGCACAGGGAGATGACAAGGAAGCTTCCGTGAGGAACCTCACAGAGGTTTAGGTCTGAGTTTGCCCCGGACTCCCCTGATCAATGAACATTAAAACCAGCCCCGAGTTGTTGCTATCCCCTGGGCAACCTGAAAGAAGGAAAAATAATATTGCTCTGGGCAGACATGCCACCACACTAGACCACACAGGATTCCCACGGATGAAGCTCTACTGAAGATAAGTTCCCAACCCAACAATCACAGTATGAAGAGGAAACAACGCACCATAAGCGACAGCCAGAAAACACTAGAACCACCAAGATTCTATATGCAATAGTAGATTGGTGCAACCACCAGAGAAAAATGGCTCTACGAAAATAGAGCTACCATATGACCCAGCAATTTCACTTCTGGGTGTATATCCGAAGGAAATAAAATCACTCTCTCAAGAAGACATCTGTCTGCACCCCCCCATATTCACAGCAGCATTATTTATAATAGCCAAGCCATGGAAACAACCTAAGTGTCTAACGAGGAATGAATAAAGAAAGTGTGACACACACACACACACACACACACACACACACACATACACACACTGAAATATTATTCACCCACAAAAAGATGAAATTAGGGGACATTTGTGACAGCAAGTGGGGAACATCTGTGACAACATGGATGGAACTTTAGGGCATTATGCTAAGGAGAACAAGACAGAGAAAGACAAATACTGTATGATCTCATTTATGTCTGTAATCTAGAAAATCCAAACTCCTAGATACAGAGGACGGATTGGTGCTTGCCAGAGGCAGGGGGTGGAGGAAATGGATGCAGGTGCTTCAAAGGCAAAAACTTCCAGTTATAAGATAAATAGGTTATGGGGAAGCAATGCACGGCACGGTGACTCCAGTATACTTGAAAATTGCTGAGAGAGTGAACCTTAACAGTTTCCACTGCAAGAAAAAAAAACCTGTACCTATGTGAGCGATGGATGTCAAGGAAACTTAACGGGGTGATTATTTTACAGTCAAACCATTATGTTGCCCACCTTGGACTCATACAATATTACGTGTCAATTACGTCGCAATAAAACCGGAAACAGTTTACAACAAAAGTTGTAGGAAAGCGTCAGGTGCCCAAGAACTTTAGATCACAGATCTTTGCGACGAAAACTGTCAGAGGGCTGACACCTCATCCCAGTGTGTGTACCTCAGATACAGGAAGAGTTAGCTAAGTAAAAAGGGGAGGGGTCCCCCAAGGCACCTGAGCGCTCTCCAGGGCACAAGGAGCATGTCACCGCGTGACAGGGAGCCTAAGAACTGCCATCTCCCGCGAGGAGCATAGGCTGCAAACATGATCTCCCTCTGGCTCTCTCTCCTTCCCTTCTTTTCTTTCCCCCTGCTTCGCAAAGAGGTACCGATGATTGTTAGTCATCCTGAGACCTGTTTTACCTCTCCCTCCTCTGCCCTTTAGCCTCTATAACTCGGGGAAGGTCTCTTCAACTTCCTCAGTTTCCTCATCTGTAAAATGGGTATGTCTTACCCCGGGGAGGGGGTGTACCAGTGGGAAACAATAAAGTTCAGCTGAGTCTGAAAGAGAGTGATTTTTTTTTTTAAGGCTGAAAGGATCGTGACCATAGTGTGGGTCATCTGCCCCCCGCCCCACCCACCCATTGTGGTCCACACTCTACTCTTCTTTGCTCTGCCCTGTGGCCCAGGAGGCTGTCCCCTGGGACTGCCTCTCCCTGCTCCCTTTCCCCCCACCTTCCAGCTAGGAAGAGAGCAAAGTCGGGGTTGGGACATGCCCTCTCCTCTTCCTCCTGGACCCGTCCCACTACAACTATACTCTATGGCTCCTCCTCAACTCTAGATCTTTCTGGGCTCCCGTTTGTCTCTTCCTCCATTTGTGCCTTCAATGCTAGGAGTTCTCACCGCAGCGAGCGCTGGCTGCCTCCCCAGCCCAGCCCTGCTTGCACCTGCTTTGAAACTCCGTCCTCCCCATCATTGTGTGCCCCCCAATGAGCTATGTGTCCTGCTCTCCCCTTACTGAGCTGACCCTTCAGAATGAAGCTAGGTCCTTCTCCTCCAGAGAAGAGAAATCCGCTTGTCTGTAGAAGTGCATTTATTTAGACTATTGTACCTGCCCGGTTCAGTTGCTTAACCTCACTGGGTCTCAGTTTTTGCCTCTGCAAAATGGCCATAAGTATCTCATCTCTTTCACTCACAAAGGGAAAATCTAAATATCCCTGAAAACACCCCCAATTAAAAAGAAATGTTTCCCGGGGGCACCTGGGTGGCTCAGTCGGTTAAGCATCTGACTCTTGATTTCAGCTCAGGTCGTGATCTCACGGTTCGTGAGTTCGAGTCTCATGTAGGGCTTTGCACTGACAGCATGGAGCCTGCTTGAGATTCTTTCTCTCCCTTTCTCTCTGCCCCTCTCCCCCACTCATTTTCTCTCTCTCTCTCTCTCTCTCTCTCTCTCAAAATAAATGAATAAACAAAAAGCAAAACCAACCAAACAAAAAAGAAATGTTTCCTGCTGGAAAGGGAATTCAGTCCCACAACTTTGTGGGTTCCTGTCCTATCAAGTTCGGAGGACAGAGAGAGGAGAGGAAGAATTTGTAGCTTTTGAAAAAGAGAATATTTTGAAAGACTGAAGCTTCTTAATTCTTCATTGTGGAGAGAAAATTGGGCCCTAAATTATTTATCGTATTTTAAATTCACTGACAGAAGCAGTTCTGAAAACTTTGCTGTCCTTTTTTGAAAATAGTTAACCTACTTAAGTGTTTTAAATCTTTTAAAATATTTCCTATTAAATGGTAACACGAGGGGGGAATCATGTTGACAGGAACAGGCTATTCAGAGGGGAGGGGAGGGGAATCTAGGATCCTTTTCATCCAGGATCCTTGGGTAGGGGCCAGAGGGATACAGGCTCACTCTGGCCTTGACCTCTTTACGGGGTCATTCTTATTCAGAACTGGTGAACGGTGGGGGAGAGACTGAGTTCAGTGGAAAGAAGTAGGACTCCTTAAGACCTGGATTCCAGGCGAAGCAAGCCCATTGGTTGCAAATAGAAAACCCAGCAGGAACCAGCGTGAGCAGAAAGACGACAAGTTCCTTTACCCAGAAGGCCCTTGGTAGGGCTGGCTTTAAGAAGCCAGTCAGTGCGCCTGTTCCCCTGGCCACAGTGACTGCTTCAGAAATGTACATATGCGACCTGATCCAAGAGAATGAGGTATAACGCACCTTTGCCTCTGAATGCAGCCTATTGGGCTTCTGGAAGGGAAAAGGGGTGGGTGTTTGCCCCGGGACGTATCTCCCTGCCTCTCATCTCTCCACCCTTCTTCCCCTGAGAGAATCACACAGTTTCTTCTCGCAGTAACAAAACATCAGCTTTGTAGATCTTTGCATTTCTGTTGACTCTGCTTTGCGTGGTCGCTGGGGAAGTAGAGTGTTTCCTGAGCATCGGGAGGGACCTCTGAACGTAAAACAAGAATGAGTTGCACACCCCCACCGTACTCAGGCACAAGAAATACCGTCTCATTTCCCTTTGTCCCAATCATCCAATTCAGCGGGACTCTGACCGCTCGCCTGGAAGGAAGCTCGGCCTCAGTGATCAACGGGGCTCCTTGCCCAGCTCCCCGAAGGATCGGACCAGCGACCGAGTTTGTGCCAAATGAAAATGTGGGGTCTGCCGTTCAAAGGTTATCGAGAATTTTAAGATGGCGACAGAAATGCATTCGACCAAGCGCCAGGGTCTCGGTGAGGGGCTCTGCGTAAATGCACAGGTCGCAGGCCCGCAAGGCTGGCCTTGCCTGAATGTGGGTTCCTTCGGCAACTCCTCGTGGCCCCTCGAAGCTGTCCGTCCATACCTCAGCGTCTCAGCCCAGTGCCCCTTGATCAACCACGTGGCCATTCTGCATCTCAGTCGGCCACTTCCCAAGGGAACTGCTAGGAGTCAGCGTTCAAGGTTCTGATGCAGCCGACCCCCAAACCCTGTCCCCAGCCCACATCTTTGGGAAACGCTCTCCCGACTGAGGTCGCTTCTGTCTCCACACCCCAGGCATCCCTGTGGCTCCCCGCTCTACCCTTGGGCAGAAGAAGCCCCAGGTTGCTCAGACTCAATTAAAAGTGTCCTTGCACCTCAATTTTGAGGAGAAGGGAGGCAGGTAATCCTCATTTTTTTCTTTAACAGCAGCAAAAACATAAAGCACATAGTACTAACTCAATACATTATCCTGCAGGGGAGTGACATGGTCAGATTTATGGCCTATAAAGATCTCTCTGGCTACAGTGTAGAAAATAGATTATGTGTGTGGGGTAGGGGTGGGGGAACCAAGAGGGAATGTGGAAATACCAAATAAGAAGCTGTTTCAGAGTCCGAGAGAGAAACAGCAACGGCCTGAAGCGCCAGTGCAGATAAACGGAAGTGGACACATCTGGAAGGTATTTACAAGATCGTGGCAGATATTAGCAGCTTCCTGCTCCAGGACCCACTCTCTCGATTACTAATAAAATCCCAAATAAGTCCCGGCTGGCAAGGTGCGTGTTGAAAAACGCTCACTTCCCAAACTTCCTTGCAGACGACAGTTCTCACGCAATTTGGTCTTGGCTAATACACATGCGCCAGAAGACGG
Organism: Herpailurus yagouaroundi; assembly: GCF_014898765.1. Classification (NCBI taxonomy): domain Eukaryota; kingdom Metazoa; phylum Chordata; class Mammalia; order Carnivora; family Felidae; genus Herpailurus; species Herpailurus yagouaroundi. Next base: position 1,308,648 of record NW_024412627.1, read on the forward strand.
CGGGTGAAGTTTCTGGGTTTGAAAGGAAACAGGGGGCGCCTGGGTGGCTCAGTCAGTTCAGCGTCTGACTCTTGGTCTTGGCTCCAGTCATGAGCTCACGGTTCGTGAGATCGGGCACCGGGCTGCCAATGGGGAGTCCGCTTGAGATTCTCTCTCCCTCTCTCTCTCTGCCCCTCCCCTGCTCTTTTCGCATTTTCCCTTCGTGCTTGACCCTTTGTCCTGCCTGGAATCTGGATGCTATTTCAGGAGGCGTGGCAGCCACATCGGGGCCATGAGGTAATAGGCATAAGGCCAAATTCCATAGGCTGGGAAAGGTAGAAAGACAAGGCAGAGAGAGCCTGAGATACGGTTGGTATCACAGAACTGCTGAATAAGCCACAGGATGACTCCCTCCAGATTTCTGGCTACTTGAGAAAAGGAAACCTCTCTTTTGTTTGGTCAGTGTAATTAAGCTTTCTATTACATGCTTTAAAATGCAATCTCTAATTAATCCAGATATGAACACAATAAGACTTAGGGTAAATTGTGGCAGGGGAATTCAGGAGTGGGCAGCAATGCCTCGGGAGGACCCCAGCCAAACCCACCGCACAGACTCCAAACCAACCGTAAAGCAACGTTAAGCCAAATGTGAAGCTCAGAGAAGCTGTAACATTTAACAGGGAGAGATATATTTAGGTCATAAACCTATTTCCTCCAAAATATTAAATCAACAGAAGGAGTACCCTCCACCTCTCCAGGCCAGCGTGTTTATGAGCAGAGAGGGGATTCTGATCCAAAGCTCTAGCAAAGAAAGTGGATTTACGCAAAAGCCCGAGGGCGGCATCGCACCGGGCGTTTCACGGAGCACGGGGTTTCAGGGTTTGGAGTCATAAATATCTGGGTTCCAATCCCAGCTCTGTCATGCTAGTCGTGTGACCCTGAGAGTGAAGTGACCCTGCCAAATGACTTTACCACTCGAGACTCAGTTTCCTCACCTCCAAAATGGGGCTTGTGATAGTGACATTCCACAGCATTGTCTTGAGCATTAAAACAGTTAATGCCTAACGAGTAACTAGCTGAATCTGGCACAGAGAAGTTGTCATAATAATTCAGATTCCCTAGGAGGTGCCTGGGCGGCTCAGTCGGTTAAGCCACCGACTTCAGCTTGGGTCATGATCTCACAGTTCATGGGTTCGAACCCCCGCGTCGGGCTCTGTGCTGACAGCTCGCAGTCTGGAGCCTGCTGGGGATTCTGTGTCTCCCTCTCTCTCTGCCCCTCCCCAGCTCATGCTCTCTGTCTCTCTGTTTCTCTCTCTCTCTCTCGAAAATAAATAAAACATTAAAAAAAATTTTTTAATTAAGATTCCTTCCTTCATTCCTTCTTTCCATTAGCTTCCTCCCCCTTTCCTAGATTTCTCCCCGTCCTCACCTACCGCTAAAGACTGAACTACCAAGGCAGAGCTCAAACCCTTCCGGGAGTAAAAATGGCATTACCCCATTTTACAAAGAAACAAGACGCAGATAATTACAATGCAGACAAGGACCCAGGTCTTCTGCCTTCCAGCCTCATTATGCTCTGTCAGCCTCCGGAGGCTGCTTCTACTTAAAGCCTCCCCACTGACAGTTCAGAAGTCTGGGCTCAGATGGCAGATGCTGGGACAGAGCCCGAGGAGTGCAGAGGGGACCTGAAACCATGCACCGGGTTGCATTCCTGCGGGAAGGCTGCAAACCTTTGATTCCGTGCCTATTTTGGAAGGCTGGTGAGATACACCGTGGCTCTTAGAGACGACCGGCTCTCCACCAAATCCATTGTTCCTCCCTCCCACGCACCAGGAATACTACAATTCCCAGACTCCCTTGCAGTGGGTGCGGTCATATGAAAAGGTAAGAGTCCGTCCAATGAGAGCAGACACGATGGGAGCCGCTTCCAAGGGTGGTCCATAAAGCCTCCCAGGCTTGCCTCTCCATTCCCTTTTTTCCCTTCTGCCGGATGCTTAGGCGTGTTATAAGACCCTAAGGGAAGGGGGGAGCTAGAAGATGGAAACAGTCCGCGTCTCTGGATGGGTCTGGGCAGAAAAGCTGCCCACGTGATCTGAACGCTTAAGCAGGACTGTTACATAAATGAAAACTACACGTCTGGGGTGTTGATTCGCTACACGTTTGGGGTTGTCCGTTACGGCAACGCATCCTAGTCTACCCTAACTGTAGACTGGCACACCTATGCCAAACACTGAAATATGCTGCCAATGTGCATATGTCCAGGGAGATTCTAATCTATAGACATTTTTTAACTTTTATGATTTTGATATTTTCGGTACCTTAAAAAATTGGCAATACTTGCACAAACTAAAACGATCAGAATTACAAGTCTATGTGCGGTAAAAACGAAGTTTCTTTTCTCTCCCTGAGACCAGTGGTCCGGCTTCTCTTCCCCAGAAGCAACCACAGTAACTAAGTTCTTGGATATTCTTTTAGAAATGTTATCTATCTATCTATCCATCTTCCCATCCATCAATCTATCCAGATCTAAATATGTAACAGAGATCACCAATCTTCTTGGTGTCTAATATATATGTTGGGCTGTATATATAAAACTAAAAACAATTTTTTTAAGTTTGTTTATTTACTTTGAGGAAGAGAAAGCGCAAGCAGGGGAGGGGCAGAGGGAGAGAGAGAATCCCAAGCAGGCTCTGCACTATGTGGAGCCCGACACAGGGCTCAAACCCATGACACTGTGAGATCGTGACCTGAGCCGAAATCGAGAAGTGGATACTTAACCAACTGAGTCACCCAGCTGTCCCTGTGTGACTGTGGGTTTTGGACATCACCTTACTTCAGCACATAAAGAATTTTTAAATGGATGGACCACAGTCCATTGTATGGATATACTGTTTATTATTTTAACAACTTTCTTACTAAGAGATCTTTATGTTGTGACATTTGGCTAGTTTGCCAAGATGTTGACATTGCAAACAACGCCAGAGTGAACATCCCAGCACATATACATCTTCATAAAAGTCCTATCAGGACATTCCTGGGTCAGGTTCTCTGAGTATCATGTTTTCTGGTATTGTTTAGTATTTGTATTGGGATATAATTGGCACATAACGAATTTCACATATTTAGGGTATAGAGGTTAATTGTCTGACATAGGCACACCTGTGAAACAAAGACAAGATAATGAATAGACCCTATGCTTCCAAAAGTCTCCTCATCCCCTTCGTAACCCCTCTGACACCCATTCCCAAAGCACCACTGGTTTTCTTGCTGGCAATATAGACTAACTTGCACTTTCCATAATTTTATGGAAATAGGATCACGAAGTATGAACTCTTTTCTGCCTGCCTGCCTGCCTTCACTTAATGCAATTATTGTTATTTTTTTTTTAAATGCTTATTTACTTTGAGAGAGAGAACACACACACAGGCACCCACACGAGTGAGGGAGGGGCAGAGAGAGAGGGAAGGAGAATCCCAAGCAGGCTCCGCGCTGTCAGCACAGAGCCCACCTCGGGGCTCAATCTCATGAACCGGGAGATCACGACCTGAGCCGAAATCAAGAGGCAGGTGCTTAACCGACTCAGTCACCCAGGCACCGCTATGCAATTATTTTTAAATTAATCTGTATGGTTGCATGTGGCAATAGCTCATTTCCTTTTTATTGTCAAATAGTATTCCGTTATATGGGCATACCACAATTTGTTTATCCTTTCCCCCGATGGTGGACGTGTGGTTTATTTCCAGCTTATGGCTATAACGAATATGTAATGAATGCTTGCGGAAAAGCCTGTATATGGGCATGTGCTTGTTAGGACGTACATAGGAATGTAACGAGCTCATGATTACTGGCTCATCTCTTTTCTTCTCTGAATTGTGTCTGTGTGTGTATTCCACATCGAGTCCCTTTTCATCGCGTGATTTGCAACTACTTCCTTCTGACATGTGGCTTGTCTTCTCACCGTCATAACAATGTCTTTCAAAAAGCAGACGCTCAAATTTATGGAGTCCCCTCATCGATTACTTACTTTTAGGGACAGTGCTTTTGGTATCATGTCTAAGAAATATTGCCTAACCCAAGATCACCAATTTCCTCAGACATTTTCCTTAGGAGGTTTTATAGTTTCAGGTTTTCCGTTTACGAGTGCGACCCACTTTGAGTTAACGTCTGTGCAAGGCATACGTTATGTATGGAAATCCACTTTTTACTATGAATATCCAATGGTTCCACCGCCATTCGTTGAGTAGATACATATCCTTCCCCTGAAACTGCTGTTCCATATTCAACTAACTACGTATGTGGTCGGGTGTTTCTGGAGTCTCTATTCTCTTTCGTTGGTCTATTTGTCAATCTTCATGTCAGTGTCACAGTATCATGATTACTGTAACTTTATGATAAGTCTTAGAATCAAATAGTATAAGTTCCCTAACTTTGTTCTTCTTTTTCAAAGTCATTTTGGCTACTATGGGTCATTTGTATTTCCATATAAATTTTAGAATCAACTTGAGTATTTTTCTCTCTCTCAAAACAAAACAAAACAAAACAAAACCTCAGCTTGCTGGGATTTGACTAATCTATATATAAATCAACTTGGGGGGCAACTGACATTTTGGAAATATTGAGTCTTGGGATCCTCAAACAGGGTAAGCTCTTCGTTTTTTTAGATCTTCACTTTCTTTCAGTTACCTTTTGTACCTTTAAGTGTACAGGTCTTTCAAATATTTTGTCAGATTTATCCCAAAGCACTTCATATTTATACACTATTATATATGGTATTTTTTTTTAATTTCTATTTCCAACTGTTTCATTGTGCATATACAGGAACACAGCTGGGTTTTGTGCATTTATCTTGTACGCTGCCGTGTATTAATTCTCACAGCCTTCCAGTCGTTTCTATAGGATTTTCATCATATATTTTCATGTCACCTGCAAGATGGTTTTACATCGTCCTGTTCACCATCAATGCCTTTTATTTCCTTTTCTTGCCTATTGTACCAAATAGAACTCCCAACACAATGTTGACTAGAAAAGGTAGGAGTGTATATCCTTACGTTTCCTTATCTTAGGGGGAAAACACTCGACGTTTCCACTAGTAAGTATGATGTTAGCGATAGGTTTTGCATTAACACTTTTTATCAAAATGAGAGTTTCCTACCATTCCTGAGAGATTATTTTTTTTAAGGAATGGCTGTTGGGATTTATCAAAGCTTTCACTACATCTATTTAGATGAATGTATGATTTCTTTGTATAGACTATTAATATGCTAAATTCAATTGGGAGAATTTTGAGTGTTAAGCCTGTCTTGCATTTCTGGGATAAACCCCATTAGGTCAAAATGTATTAGTCTTTCATACATGTTTAAATTCCGTTTTCTTTCTCTTTATTAAGAGTTTTGCATGAGAGCTCATGAGAGGCATTGTTCTGCACTTTTTTTTCCATGTGATGCCTTTGCCTGGTTTTTGCATCGGGATCATTTTGACCTTACGGAACGAGTTGGAATGTATTTCTTCCTCCTCTGTTTTCTAGAAGATCCTGAATAGAATTGATATCATTTCTTCATTAGATGTTTGATACAATTCACCAACTAAACCATCTGGGCCTGAAAGTTTCTTTGTTTGTATTCCAAATTCAATTTCTTTGAGAGATTTAAGATTATTCCCATGATGTTTTTTTTCTAAAGTGAGAGATTTGCTAGTTTGTGTCTTTAGAAGAATTTTCCATTGCACCCGAGCTGTCAAATCTGTCAACATCTATTTATCTGTGTCTTTACTGTCCTCTCAGTAACTGTAAACTCTATAGCGATTCTGTATGTCCACCTTCTTCATTCTTTTTTTATTATTTTTTTAAAAATTTTTAATGTTTATTTTTGAGACACAGAGTGTCAGTGGGGGAGGGGCAGAGGGAGGGGGAAACAATCTGAAACAGGTTCCAGGTTCTGCACTCTCAGCACAGAGCTGGACGTGGGGCTCGAACTCACAAGGGTTGAGACCATGACCTGAGCTGAAGTCGGGAGCTTTGAGCCCCCAGGTGCCTTTGCACCTTCTTCATTCTTGATATTGGTGGTCGTACCTTCTCACATTCTGTCTGGGGCTTCATAATTTTCATCAGATATGGACATTTTCTGCTCATTATTTTTGTACCTATTTCTCCATCCCCCTTCTTCTGCCCTTTGGGCACCCACTCCAACTAAATGTGTATTAGGTTGCTGTGCTCCATCTATTTTTTTTTTTCTAGCCCCTTTTCTCTCTTTGATTTTGGATAATTTTCACTGCTAGGTCTTCAAGTTCATTTAGCTTTTATTATACAAAATCTAATCGCTCTTAATTCCATCCAGGGGGTATATACGTCTAGACACAAATATATATATATATATATTTATATATAATATATAATAATAATATATTATTATTATATATATTTATATATAATATATAATAATGTATTATTATTATATATTATATATTATAATATATACATCTACACACAAATATATATATATTTATATATAATATAAAATAATATTATTATATTATTATTATATATTATATATATTATACATATTATATATTATATTATATATAATTAATAATATTATATATTATTATATTATTATTAATATATTGATATATTAACATATTTATATATTTATATATTTTTAATTTTAATTTTAATTTAATTTAA
>NW_024412627.1:1315705-1361113 GCF_014898765.1 Herpailurus yagouaroundi
ATAATATATATATATTTTTCAGTCACAGTCACTGTGGATTTTATCTCCAGAAGTTCAATCTGGGTCTTTTTTCAGGTTGCCGGATTTAGCAAATAAAAATTCAAGATGCAAAGTCATATTTGAATTTCAGATAAACAGTGGGTAATTTGTAGCATGTGTATGTTATACGCAGTATGTGGGGCATAGTTAGACACCTAAAAAAATTCGCTGATTTTCTGAAATTCAGACTTAACTGGGCATCTTGAATTTTATCTGGTTACCTGTCTTCTTCTATCTTACATATCTCCTGTTAATGTACCTAATTTTTCTTTTGGTCCTTGACGATATGGAATGCAGCTACAATAACGCTTTAATGTCCTTTTCTGTGATTTCTACCACCTGTTTCATTTCTTCGTAGGCTTTCATTGCCTGACATTCCCCCTCCTTATGGGTCGTGCTTTCCTACTTCTTTGCATTCCTGGCAATCTTGTTGCTGAATGTCAGACCGTTGTGGACTCTGCTGTTGAGTGCTGGATAGTTTTGTACTCTTATAAATATTCCTGAACTTTGTTTGGGGGTGCTATAAAGATTCTGTGGGACAATTTGAGTTTTGGGGGCTTTTAAACTCTGTGAGGCTGGACTGCTGAGTATTCTCTTTTTAGCCAATGCTTTGCGGTTTTGCAGAGGTTTTCCACTTTGGCTGGTGGGAACAGGAGCTATATCCAGCCCTCTGGAAACTCTAGTGACAGCTCCCCTGATCTTCTCCAGTGGTTCCTTCCTTGATCTTAGTCGGTTTCCTGATACCCACATGCTGATCCTTAGACAACTGAAGACTTGGGGAGGGTCCTCTGCCCCCCCATCTCTCCTTCTCACTCCCTCTCTCTTTCTCTCACTCCATGAATCTCTCTCATTCGGTATTCTGCCCTGTGAACCCCACCAGGCAGTAACTTCTGTCCCCCTGCTCAGCCCTGCTTGCCCCAGTTACCCTATTTGGTTTCAAGGGACCCTCGCCTAAGGGTGCACACCCTGAGAGTCTCGGATCTCATCCGATAAGCTTTGGGCCAGGTCTGCCGTCCCCTGGATGGCACGGGAAGCATCTGGAATACAAGGGGATAGCTCCTGGGAAGTAGCAGAATGGCAGTCTTTCTCGGAGCTTCGCTAGAGAACCAAGGAATCAAGGGTCTGGAGAAGAGGTAGAAAGAATAAAGTGTCAGCATGCCCCAGTCAAGTGAGACTCAAAAGTGAATAGGAGAGTGGTTGCCAGGAGGCAGAGAGGGAGGGACACAGGTGGAGGTGTGAGGGCGGAGGCTGGGGTCCGGGAGGCTCGGACACGCCATATGACATGAATGCGAGGGTCAAGGGTCTGACAGGTGATCAGCACCCCTGCCGAGATGGAACAGCAGTGTCTCCTTGCCAAAGGCCACAGGGATGGATGGGAGGAGGACACAGGAAGGGGGGAGGAAGGAGGGTCAGATGATGGCTAGAAATCTGAGAATGCTTGCCCAATGTTTCAGTCCCCTGAGAACCCTATAGGTTTTGCCTGCCCAACACCCATCTCTCCACATGTCCTGGAAATGCCCTCTTGATGGGGGCGCCCCTCCCCCACTCCCACTGACGCAGTTCTGGAAACCCACTGCCAGTCTCTAAATGTGTGCATGCAATTCAACACATCCTCATTGGAGCCAAACTGGGGGCTTTTGCTGGGGCTATCAGAAAATATGCACCACTGGGGCGCCCGGGGGGCTCCGTCGGTTCAGCGTCCGACTTCGGCTCAGGTCATGATCTCGCGGTTGGTGAGTTCGAGCCCCGCGTCTGGCTCTGTGCTGACAGCACAGAGCCTGGAGCCTGCTCCAGATTCTGTCTCCCCTTCTCTCTGCCCCTCCCTGCCTCGTACTCTGTCTGTCTCAAAAATAAGTAAACATTTTTTTAAATTAAAAAAAAAAAAAGAAAATATGCACTATTTCTACAGAGGTTGCTAAGTTGGCAGATATAAATCAGCCATTGCAGCCAAACCGTTTGGCACTCTGGGGTAGGGGCCTCCCTGATACCGAAATCAGAACAGAGGAAAGCATAGTCAAAGGAGAGAGGAAGCTTCCTGAGGACATTTTTGAACACCTGGATCCAACCATACCTGAATCGAGAACCCCTTAAATGTTTTATTTTAATGAGCCAGCGAGTTCCCCCTTTCAGATTAAGTATGTTTAATTCTTACAAGTAGAGAGTGGTATAGACGTAGTTCGGACATGTACCCCCCAGCCTCCATCTTTGAGTAGGGAACTGGGATTTTTTAGCCGGACCCTCCCCCACCCTCCTTTCAGGTCTCTACAGGATGAACTCACTCACCCTTGAAGGTGACTAGTCCCGCCAAGGAGTCTTATCTGATCAGGCAGTTTCCAGCCCAAGGACTGGACAGAGCACATGTCGCTGGGCCTCAGTCAGCTACTCAGGACTCCTGGGGAGGCTTTATCTCTTGCTCTGGGTCTCTGCGGATGTATTTGCTGGTCTCTATCCCCAAATTTTGCCTACAGATATTTTAATATAGCCATCTGTATTTGAAAACTCAATGTTTTTTGCATGACAACCCGGATGTCTGATTTTTCTTAAAAGCACTGGAAAATGTAGTTGCCGGCATCTACCTGGAGGTAAGGAGAAACTGCTCCTTCTGTAAGGTCAGGGTGCTCTCCAGTTCGCCACACTCCTCACTACTCCCTGTTGTCTTACACCCAGCCCACTTCCTTGGCTTTTCTCACGGTCTCGGCACCTGCATGAATTGAAGCCCATGAGGCCTTTATAGAGAGAGATCTGAGCCCAGGCCTCCGAGGGCCACCGGCAGCTCATGTAGAAACAAGAAGATGGGAGAAGGACTATTCTGTAACGGGTACGCTCTGTATGCCCTCAAGGTGCCCAGCAGCGGCAACAATGACCTTAAAAGACAAAGTCCGGTGAGAGAGAGAGATGTATACACCCAGCCCAGGACCTCATCCTCTCCCACCCAGCCACCCAAAATGACAGCACAACTCTCTCAGGGCCCCCGAGACAAGGGCTCTGGAGAGAAGTTTGGAAGCAACTCCAAACACAAGCATGATATTTCTTGCAAGCCTCCTTTATCCCATATGTCATTTGCAAATATCTTCTCCCATTCTGGAGGTTGCCTTCCAGTTTTGTTGATCTTGCAAGCCTCCCATTTTCACTTAAACATTCGTCTAAGTTTGCATCCTACTTCTTAATATTAAAAAAAAAAAGTTTCATAAAATTGAAACCCCAGTGAAGCGAACCTTGGTCATCTTGAAATTTCCTGTGTTCTCCTGACGCGTGGAGGTGAGCCCCAGAGTAGATGCGCCCCGCTTTGGGAGTGTACATAAAGTAGAGATAAGGAGTGTAGTGGGCAAGGTGAAAATTGTGCCTGCCAGACAATGTCCTACCCCAGGACCCTTGCACCGACTTGTCCCTTTGCCTGGAAGGGTCTTAGCCCAAATATCTGACCTCCTACGAGGCTCACTGGAACCATCTCACTTCCATGGCAACTGTCTCTTCTCTGTATCTGTTCCCCTGACTGCTTTTCTGATTGTATTATAAAACGTTATGTTTTTTAATTTTATCTATTTATTTTGAGAGAGAGAGAGAGAGAGAGAGAGAGAGAGCGTGCGAGCATGCACCAGCACGAGTAGGGGAAGGGCAGAGAGAAAGAGGGACAGAGAGAGAATCCCAAGTAGGCTCCACACTGTCAGCACAGAGCCAGATGCCGGGCTCGAACCCAAGATCCATGAGATCACGACCTGAGCTGAAATCAAGGGTCGGGCGCATAACAGACTGAGCCACCCAGGCCCCCCAGAAATGCTCTAACTCTAACGTTTAATGTCTATTGTTTATTTCCCCCACTGGGATATAAGTTCCACGAGAACGAGCCTTTTGGTCTGCCTTACTCATTATTGGCTCCCCGGCTCCCAAAATAGAAGCTGGCATACAGTAGGTGCTCAGTAAGTGTTTCCTGGAGGAATGAACGAAGGGAGGGACAAGTGGATGGCATGTCCTCTCCCGGGGGGCCTCTCCAGCAGATCTGGTAACAGTGTTACACATTGGTTTTGTCAGGGGGAAAAAAGCCTGAAACGTAAAGCGCACTAGGGCTTTTGCAACCAGAGGACTGAAGGACCATTTCGTGCTCCGTCGTCCGAGTGTCGTGGAGACGAGGCGCCACCTACCCGCGGTCCCGGCCCTTCTCCCACTGGCCCCGCTCCCGCACGGCTCCCTGGCACCGTCCACGGCCTATGCTCGCTGCCTTCCTCCAATTCCTGCCCCATGCAAGGCTGGGGCCAGAACGCGCGCCAAATCCCCTAGGGGTTTGCAGCCCCTGGGAGCAGGACTCGGTGGACAAGCTCTGGTGTCCCGTGGACCCTCCTTGCGGGCAGAGGCCGGCGCCCCCTGCAGGCCACAGCGTGCCACGCTGTTGCTGGGCAGAGGCCGTACGTAGCAGGTCAGGATTTCTCTCCCGCACCCCAGGTCTGCAATCAATGTCACAGTACTTTATTTGCCTAAAATCAAATGAAATCTGACTTTAATCCCCTGATCCCTCCGCCCCCAGGCGGGAGGGAAATTGGATCTCAGTGTTATTGAAGCTCTCTTCGAGCGGATTCCTGGAGGGGCTCATGAGCAAAAGGGAACAAGTCCTTGACAAGGCTTCGGTGTGCCTAGCTCTGTGTCGGGCCGAGCCGGGCGGAGGAGGCGCCACCACAAGTGGAAAGTTCCCAGAACAGTTGGGGGGACCAGAGCGGCAGCCCATGCCACCATCTCGGGCTCCCCCAAAGGTCAGGGCTGCACTGTGATGCTGGAAGGGACGCCTATGTCACTGTTCCAGGGCAATGAGTTCATTCTCGAGTTCGCAGGGCCGGCTCAGGTGACCGGCTGGGTGACCACCCGTCCGTCTGTCCATCTGTTCAATCATCCGGCAGCCATGCACCGGGTCCCTACTCCGTGCCAGGCCCCGTGCCAGGCCCCACGCCACGCTAGACCCAGGGGCTCCATCCCAAAACAGACGCGGCCCTTGTCCAAGCAGAGGGCACAGGTGTGCAGGGAAACAGATCATAAGCAATCGGTCAAGTGGCTGGATTATTACAAACGGCAACAAATGCTTTCCGGGAAAAAAAACAGGATGCTGTGCCAGAGGATAAATGGAGAAGTCAGGGCAGGCTAACTGAAGTCACACATGAGCTGACCTCCAAGACGTGACCAGAAGCGAGCGGGGCCGAGGGCAGGCGGACTCCCAGGCAGCCGGGTGGATGGAGCGAGGTCCCGCGGCAGAGGGCAGTTTGGGTTTGTCGGCACTTTTCTTGGGATGGAGGCTAGAGCCTCTGTTAGGTTCAAACTGAAACGCGACTCTCACCCGTTTCATGACTCTCACCCCTACATATGCTTCCCGGGGAGGCCCGCATCACACAGCGGACCCCAGGACCGATCATCTCCAGGGCGCAGCGTTCTTTCTGTGACGCTCTATCTTCTCAAGCTTCCCTTCACTCTTCCTGCTTGTTCCTCCTTCCCCACCGCCTGCCTTCACCCCTGCAGGTACAGACAGACACCCTGCCGGGCCCCGAGTGGGTGGGACAGGACTCAAAATGCCTGAGCAACCAGGTGGCAGGACCACAAGACAGGGACACGGCATATACAGTGTCTCGCGGTCCAGACAGGCACCCGTGAAATGTCTGACAGCCCGGGAGATGGTTCAGCACTACGACTCAGGCCACACTTCCGGGGCAGAATTGAGGCCATCCTTCCTGCGAACGGCCTCGTAGATCAACCCGAACACGCTCGTCGGCCCAGCCACCCACCGCCTCACCAGCTCACCCTCCCACTCTGGGCTCTGCCAGGCTCTGTCGTGGGCCGAGGTGAGCCCGCGGGCGACCTGGGGAGCAACAGCAGACCCGGAGGAAGACCCTGGGGGGCAGGAAGCGGCCCTGTACAAATCCCAGCGAGAGAGGCGACTCAGCAAAGACCACACGCCTGGAGCTTTCCCCGCACTGGAGATTGTGCTAAATAATGTACGTGCACGATGCCATTCAGTGGGACAGGCCCAGCCTGGAGAGGAGCCGTCCACCTCCCTCACTGCAGAAACAGGCCAGAGAAGTTAAGTAACTAGCCCAGGGTCACACAGCAAACCAGTGGTGCGGCTGTGGTGCGGCTGTGTCCTTGCATAGAGGCAGCTCACGCTCTAGATGGCCTGGGTTGTCTCTGTGTTTGTCCTGGAAAGAGGTCCCCACAGCTGAGTGAGCTGAGAGTCCCTCTGATCCTGGCCCCATCTTCACGCGCTCCCAGAGACACTGTCCTAAGGAGCAGGTGAATGTCAGGAATAAGCGGGGTCTCCCCACGTCCCCTCTCGGCCGGCTGGTGTAGATGCACTGTCGGGGCGACTGAGACACACGGGCCAGTGGAGGCGGACAGACCAGGGTAGGGGGGTCGGGCAGGACCTCCTAGAGGAGGAAATGCTCATTCCAGAAGAATGAACAGGTGTTTGAGAGGCAGACGGTGTGGAGGGAAGACGAGCAACGTGGAAGACAACGTGATCAGAGGCGTGGCAGGGAGAAAGAGCGGTCCACACTCTGAGGACGAATGGTCCTTGCGACAAGGGGGTCATGTTCACACGTGAGCAACCGGAGAAGACACTGGACAGGTAGGCAGGATCAGATGATACAAGTCTTCAAAACAAGGGCAATGGGGAGCTAGTGAAGGTCTTAGGGGGAGGAAGGACGTGTTCAGATTTGCATTTTGAAAGGCCTCCTCTAGCAGCAGTAAGGCAAGTGCATTGGAAGGACATAATACGAGCAGCAGGGACACCAAGGAGAAGGCTGGTGTGACAGCTGAGCAAAAATGAGGGATTGCAACTCAAGGCCCAATGACCCATTGAGAGAGGGAAAAATCTGTGATGACACGCTGTCACTTCCCGGGTGAGTGGTGGAGGCTGCCATCATTAAGAGGGACACGGGTGAAGCGTCTGACTTCAGCTCAGGTCACGATCTCACAGTTCGTCAGATCAAGTCCCGCGTCGGGCTCTGAGCTGATAATGCAGAGCCTGCATGGGATTGCTCCCCCCCCCCCCTCTGTCCCCCCCCCACCCATCCCTTTTGTCTCCCAAAAAAAAAAAAAAAAAAAAAAAGAGCGACACAGGAGAGAGACCACGTTGTAGGGGTGGGGAGACAGTGGATTTAACTGTGCATGAGTTGAAGGTAACAACATCTGTGTAACTTCAGATGGCAAGACACGCCCAAGAAGCAGGTGTTTATGAGACTTCACCCTGGCTGAAGAAAGATACGGGTGCCGGTGAACATCCGAGTCAGGACGCTGCAAAGTGAAGGCACGTAGGTCCAGGAGAGAAAAGCAAGGACCAGCACCATGGGGCAGACCGACGGTTGGCGACCGGCGGGGTAGACGCAGCAGAGCCCTGGGAGGGGGGCGATCAGATGGATGGCCCAACCCAATCGTTGTGCCAGCGAGGAAACCGGGGAGCGGTGAGGCGGGTCGTCGGTTGCACAGAGATCCCGGACGGAACCTGGAAGCTTGTCCAATTCTGACCTTGCACTCCACCAGCAGGAGGCCATAGCAGCACTCATCGGCTTTAGCGTCGGATGGGGGCGAGGGCACGCAGGACCTTGGCAAATGCAGTTTCCGTAGAAGGTGGGACTAGAGGTCTTGTGTGGTGAGTGGGAAGAAGGCGAGGCCACGGAGGGAAGAGGAGGGGCCGTTCTTTCCAGGTCCACGCAACAGGGGAGGGTAGCTGGAGGAGGGGGTGGGTGCTTCCTTTCAAAGCCCCCCCCCCCCCCCCGTACTTAACTTTCCTTTTGCACTATTCTGTTTTACATTCTGTCACGGAATATCGAGACACGCCCACACCAGTCAGCCAGTAGCTGCGGCCTCGGGCCTCCTCCACGACCCCGCGCTCAACTCCAGCCACCCACCCGGGCCCCCAAGTGGCTCCCTGCCATTGCGATGATCGCTCGTGTTTTTGTGTTAGGGCTGCGTCCCCGCCCAGGCACGTGGGTGTGGGGGAGGGGGGCACTGTTGGGTCTTCTTTCTAAACGTGGGCTCGTATTACATGTATTTTTTTCCGCCTGTTGACACCCCACCGAGCTGTGTCTCCCCAGTGGGCCCGTTCGCTCAGGCCCCCCCCCATCAACACACTCTCCCTCCCGTGGCCCGGGTGAGCCGCATAAAACGACACGATCTGCTCAGGTTCTGCTCCACAGCCCCAAGGATACGGCCCATCTTCTACTTCCCTCTGGTGCTTCCAGCCCGCCCTTCACCTTCGCTCCCCAGAGTTCCAACCAGTCTGGCTTCCTTTGGGCGCCGTCCGTGTGCGTGATTCTTCCCGCCCCAGGGCTTTTGCATGTGCTGTGCTTACCACCCAGAATGCTTTGCGTGCCCTTCATCTAATCCCCCGAGAGGGTCTTAGAAAAATCATCAAGCTATCGCCTGAGATTCTCTCTCAAGACCACATTAGGAGGACGTCCGTGAGTTACGTGAGGTTAATGACCTCTGACTGTGCGCTAAATAAAGTAAGCCAAAAACTCGCCTTGCTCTGAAGAAAAAAGATCGCGTATCTGCGCCGAGGAAGAAGAACGATGCAGTGGTTGAGGGTCTTTTTGGTGACAGATCTTCTTAATCTCAACATTATACTCGCTTACTGTACCGACGTATGGATATTAGAAATGTCTCTAAAAATAGATTAAAGGAAAATCTGTCCATCCACAATCCAAATAAGGGGAAAGAAGGCTGAAATGGGAAGTCGCCACGGGTCCCTCACTCTCTGCCTCAACCAAATGGGACCAAGCATCCCCTCCCCACACCCTCACTCTTAAATTAGCCCCTGGGGACAAATATCACGAATGGCCATCTGCATAACTTTTCCCCAAACTACTCAGATTACTGTGGATCCTATCCTAACACACAGGCATGTGCACACACACACACACACACAGGCAGGGTGACAACATTACAACTAAAAGAAATTAAGGAAAGATACAGTACAAAATATCCTTTCTGTCTTGATGTCCAGTGGTTCCTTAGGTCATGAGGAGCTTACTGCTGAACACGGTCTTGTCTGGAGGTCTCAGCCACCAGGCAAAAGCCCCGGGGACAGCAGAACCAAAAGGCCCCTCGTCAGTACCGGCCCATCCTTCAGACCTCGGCTCAGCATCATTTCCTCGGGGGGACCCATCTGTCACCCCTGCTTTAGTCGGCTCTCCACTGCCCACCTTCGTGGCTCCCAGAACTTTTTGACTACCCCAGGCCTTAATTATGTGTCTACACTGAGATAATACGGTTCATGCCTATTTCCTCTCCCCTCCAAGCAATAAGCTCTAGGAGGTCAAAGCTCTGTCTTTCTTGTTCACAGCTGTATTCCCAGCACCCGCCACAGTTTTTAACCACAGCATGCTGGAAACGTCTGGAGAGGTTTCTTAAGATGTTAATAATGCCCAGCTCTCACCCCCGGAGACACGGATCAAGCACGGTGGCCTGGAACACCATCAGGAAGTCTGAAGGCTCCCGGGGTGGTTCGGGCAGGTGCGTGTACCATCTACACAGCGGGCAACCACCGCCCTGGAGGAGGAGTTCATTCTGCGCTCCGTGTGGGCGCCCGAAAGGGAGAGCCGAGGCCTTGGTGGTCTCCTCCTGCTCTCACGGGCCTGGACCTTGAAGCTTTGTGGGAAGAACCAGAGACAAGGACACCGGAAACTGAGACCTGGGCTGGGAGCCTGTTCGGTCTGAGCTTCGGCCTTCTTACCTGGGAAACAGCCGGCCTCCTCAATCCCACTCCGCACCGTCGGGCTCTCGCCCGCTAGCTCCACCGGGAGCGCTTGCTTCTTCTAGGCAGCCCAAATGGCTCAAGGGCCTTCGGCCCCTTTGACTCTCTAACAGGGTTTCAGGGACTCTGGGGGAGTGCTGGCTATTGCCCCGGGCCACTGCTCCCTCCTGCACCTCCTCCCCCACCTGGTCCTCCCCCCCTCCTCCCCCTTCTTCCCCCTCCTCCCCCTCCCCCTCCCCCTCTTCCTCTTTCCACAATCAGGGCAGGGGAGAAAGGATGAGAAGAAGATTCCCCAAAAACGTATATGCCTCGCACTCCTTAGGTCCATTATCGCATTTTGTCCTCTTCCAGGTACGAACCGTTATTCACCCATCTTACGGATTTAAGAAACTGAGGCTCGCCACGCCTGGCCTCACCCCGGGGAAGCCCAGAGCTGTGGCCTTTGCATCAGACAGAGCTGGGTTCAAGCTCGGGTTCGGCCAGTGGCTGATGGGCTGGTTCCGGGCAACGCCTCCCACATTTGTGAGAACTCTGAGCACGTTTATCTGAGAGGAAACAATAAGATCTTTTTTTAACTACAAAAAGTGAAAGCCTACAGGAAGGGTGCTATGTTCGAAATACCAATCTCGTTATTATGTCATGGAAAGTAAAGAGAATTTTTAAAAGGAAATTAGGTCAGTGTTCTTAGGCTTGCCATTAGACTTAAAATAAGGTCCAGACACCACAGCAGGGCCCACGTGGCCCTGCCCATGGGCTCCTCCCCACCTCCTGATCCCATTTCTCACCAGGTTCCCTTGACTCCCTCCTTCTGCTCCCTATTTCCACTTGTCCTTTGCATTAGCTGATCCCCCCCCCCCCCCCCGCCCCGGACACGCACACCCAGGATGCTCCCCCTGCAGGGTTTTCTCCATCTGGTTCATACTCATCATTCACAGCTCAGCTTAAATGTCACCTCCTCAGAGAAGCCCTCCCTGACCACCTTATTGAACACTCCCACCCATGCACTTCATCGCACTGGCTTATTTTCCCCGTGATCTGTGTTATAATCTGAAATGCTCCCTCTTGCATATTTTTGGGGGCACTTGGGTATTGTCTGTCTTTCTCCTTCAGCAGATAAAGCTGGGCCCTCCCCTGTCTCGTTCAGCATTCCATCTTTAACACCTAGAACCACGCCTGCCTTGTAGTAGGTGCTCGATAAATATTTGTTGAAAGAACGCGTGAAATGGGACAAAGGATACAAAACACTTGACATACAGCAAGCACTCAGCCTAACACAAGCCCAGGTCCGCTAGAGGATGTTCCAGTCCTTTCTTACTGACCCGCCACAGGGTCTGGGATTCTGCTGTTGAGTTCTGAACACAGCTATAGACAACACATCACATGATGGGCATGGCTGTGTTCCGACACAGCTTTATTTACAAAACTGGGCAGCCAGCTGAACTTGGCCCACAGGTCCTGGTTTGTCACCTCTTGATGTAGGAGAGTCCCCTCCAGGACATCTCTTGGACAAAATGCAGGTTATGATCCGGGCACCAGCTTTTGCAAGGTGGTTGAGGCTTGGTCAAGGCACCTGAAACAGGCTGTGTCAGCAGGACCCTGGACACTAATTACAACAGAGGCACAGGCCATAAACTTTATTGCTCCGCAGGACTTTGGCCCCCAACTTGGCTTTCTGCTGATTTTCCGAAGAGTGGCGGAGGTGGGCTCAGCACTGTGATCGCTGATGCGTCAGGGAAAGGGAGCCTGCACGTTTAATTAAATGTTATTCAAGAAATAAAATTCAAGCCCTCAGCTGACAACGCAGAATATTAAAGCATCAATTTCCTGAAGGAAACCTGCCTTAATGAGATTCTCCAAATAAATGGAAGGAGGGAAGAAACATATTAATCCCAGCTGGTGATGTCAGCCCCATCAACCCAGAGCGATGTCTTGATGAACAAAAACTGATGATATTGGTTTACTAGGAAAAAAAGGAGCGTGAGGTTCTGTTGAGTCCTCTGGATTCCAGAGATACGCATGCCCCTGGAAAGAAGACCTTTCCCTCTCGTGAGCCCCTAGAATGAGAGACGTCGTAAGAAGCTGTACCCCCCCTGGCCAAAGGTGCTTATAATCGATTGGAGTCAAGCTGGGAGGTCTGGACAGGAGGGTCACAGGGCTCTGCCCTTGGTCCCGTCCCAGACAACCTTTCCATTAGTGACTTGGAGGGGCATAAGGGGGCATATTG
The DNA here is from genome assembly GCF_014898765.1 of Herpailurus yagouaroundi. Lineage (NCBI taxonomy): Eukaryota > Metazoa > Chordata > Mammalia > Carnivora > Felidae > Herpailurus > Herpailurus yagouaroundi. The sequence continues at coordinate 1,327,696 of NW_024412627.1, forward strand.
ACCTCACTTGTTGATAAGCTGAAACTAGACCTCAATTCATTTATGTAGGGCACCTGAGGAACTTAGAAAATACATGCTTATCCCACGTTTCCCCGTTGAACCCTTCAATCCCTTCCCTGCCCCACAAACCAATATGAGTAAGATGTACTCGATGGCGGGGCGCCTGGGTGGCGCAGTCGGTTAAGCGTCCAGCTTCAGCCAGGTCACGATCTCGCGGTCCGTGAGTTCGAGCCCCGCGTCCGGCTCTGGGCTGATGGCTCGGAGCCTGGAGCCTGTTTCCGATTCTGTGTCTCCCTCTCTCTCTGCCCCTCGCCCGTTCATGCTCTGTCTCTCTCTGTCCCAAAAATAAATAATCGTAAAAAAAAAAAAATAAAAAAAAAAAAAAAAAAAGATGTACTCGATGGAATGTCATCTTCACGGCTTCCTCCCTCCCTGTCCTGGGATTGACTTAACATAGTGTCTTGAATTTGGCTCATTCATTTTCTCAAATACATATACTTTTTGGGTGACACTTGAGGTCACTACTGGAAATGAAACACCGGCATCGTCCCCAGCAAAAAGTAGCCCCGAAGACCAATTTGACGACAACCTAACATGATGGTGGCTCGGGATCATTCGCCAGGTGAAAACTGCGAGCCTGAGTTTCAGTCTCTTTTTGTTAGAGAGAGAGGAGCAAAGGTTAGAGAGGGGTTCCCCGCATACTAGAACCCACTGAGTTTTCCATGAAACACTGACAGCTATTTGGTGACGTTTCGCATCGCGCTTCTGTACCGCGGCCTGTGCCTTAAATGAGCCCAAATCTCTTTCCGTTGCTTCCACTCCCAGACGCCTAACTGATGGATATACAGGCTCCTGATTACTCATCTCTCCCCAGTCCCGGGACCTACTCTTCTGCGTTCACAGAGAAGCTTCATTCCGGGATGTGAAATAAAACAGGGCTCAGTTCAGGGGTGGCTTGATTTCTGCTCAGGTCCCGATCTCACAGTTCTTGGGAGGGAGCCCCATGTCAGGCTCTACACGGACAGCACGGAGCCTGCTTGGGATTGTCTCTCTCTCTCTCCCTCTCGCTCTCTGCCCCTTCCCTGCTCAAGGTCTGTCACTCTGAATAAATAAATAAACTTTAAAAACCAAGGCTCAGTTCCCAGAACAACCAGTTAACGGTGAGAGGATGATGAGGATCTTCTAACTGCCTGTGGCTGTGGCACTGGGACAGGACAGAGCCCTTTCTGACTCATTCGGTACTAATCTCCCCCGATGTGGTGCCTGGGGCGTCGAGCCCACGGTAGAGGATGCTGTTTGACTAACTACGGCTATGCACCGCTCCCATGCAGTCAGAGATGTCTGCTGGTGTTCGGGGAGAAAGCCTGTGTACTCATTTGCCCATCTAAGGCTGTACCTAAAGCCTGGAGACGTTTCCCAGAACGACGCGGGAGGCTGTCAATCTTGATTATGGGCGGGATGAATCTGCTTGGGGGAAGTTTGATTGAATGTCCGGCCATCACTATTAGTTTTCATTGAATCCTAAATATAAATATGAAGAATCCGAAAAGACAACCAGATTGTGAAAAATCTCCCAAATTTATTTTTGCAGTGCTGTTAAATCCATTTCTGATTAAAATAATTCATCACTTATCTATAGCAAGCAATACTGGGTGGTTATCCATACGCGAATCTGTCGTAGAAATATGCACCCGCTTAAAGTGATTTTTAATAAAAATACATTATTTTTAGCCAGCAATTTGGTTCCAAGGGCTGGCTGCTGACAAAGGGAATGGAGCTGTTCTCCGAGTCAGTGAACGTTCTCCAGAAAATAAATTAAGGGGAAAACAAGAGAGACGGTTAGCTCCCAATGCGATAGATTCATGGTGCTTAACTTTGCTTCAAATTTCATTGGTCTTAATTTTTGGTGGGGAACGGGGACAGCTTGTGGCTGTTGTTTGGTTTTTAACAAAATCCATCAGACAGCTCCTGATAACTCTGGCTGGGTTTGTAGTTTCCTTGAAAGTGTCATAAGTTGGAGGAAAACTTGAAAAATTGCCCGGAATGCGCCCAGACGAAAGGGTCTTTGGGGTGGCATTCAAGGCCCTTCACATGTCCCCCATATTCCCCGCTGCCCAGGTCTCCAAACCTATGCTTCGGCCGTAGAAAATTCTCATCTCTCTCGGGAGCGGTAGACACAGTATGTTCTCTCCGAAATAAAAGAGGAGGGAACGAGAAAACACGTATATATGCTCGCATTTGCATGAAGCAAGTCTGGAAAGTTGCTCAGGAGACAAAAGGAAGTGGTTGTGTGGGGGGTGGGCAGAGGAAGGGATGGGCAAGGGGAGATATTCACTATGTATCTTTTGTTGCCTTTAGATTTTCAAACTATGTGGATGTACTGCCTTTGGAAAGAAGAGGGGAGGGGAGAGGAAGGGAGGGAAGGGAAGAAATTCTCATTATTCCAGGAACACACTTCCAGACCTTTATGCTAGTCTCACTTCCTCCTTGACTAGCAGGACCTCACGCCCCCATACATCCTTCCATATTTTGCTGGCAAACTCCTATGGATGCTTCAGAACCCAATTCACAGGCCACCACCTTACCCTCCTGTCCCCCATGAGCGATGTACCCAAGAAGTGTTCTTCTGTGCTCCAAACCACCTTCGTCAGAAGGTGAACTCCCCCCTGGGCAGGACTGTAGATGCCTTGTTCTCTGTAGTAGCACCAGACTCTAGTGCCCAACACATAGTAGCTGATCAATAAATACTTGTTGAATGAATACGTGAGGAGCCTTTAGACATGTGAACTAGACATAGAACCTCTCTGAGATCCAATTTCTGCCCCCAGGGGTTGCGGCAAAGACTCAGTGAGGTAAACTCCCTTGACACGAGCATGCAGTGTTAGCTCTATTGTTATGGTTGTATTTGTGGTGGCTGTTGCCACACTGTGTGACAATCGCCTGCTATATTCCTGCCTCCACACCCAGACGGGACATTCTTGAGGACAGGGGCCCTGTTTGTCCACCTCTATCACACTTCTGCGGTGCCAGCCCTAGACTAGAAGCCAGCAAGGAAATGGTTCTCAGGTTTGTTGACTGACTTTCAAAGGGGGAGTAAATGAATGAGGAGCCTTCTACCAGAGGGGAGGGAGGAAACAGAGCGGACGGGCAGGGGGGAACCACTCTTGCTGATGCCTGCAACCCCAGCAACGTTCAAAGCACGGCAGAGCTGGAAGAGACTGGAAGTCAGACCCCAGCCGAGTAGCAATCTTCTGCTGGGGATTCAACATGAGAGGAGAGAGCTGGAACCAGAAGCCTGGCCATCCTCCGGTGGGGGCCCCGCTCAACTGGCCCTCACCCACTCACCCTCCTCCTGTAGCTTAATGCCCAGCCCCTGAGCCATCCACCTACTGGCCCTCTCCTGGTGTAGCTTTCCCGTGGGTGCCAGCCTGCCCCAGTCCTGGCCCACTCCCCCAGCCCCCGGCACTGGTCCCGTGCACAGCACTGGGCTTCGATCTTTGACAAGCAACACAAGTAGCTCCCGTGTGGTGAACCGGAGCCGGCGCTTTGCAGGTGTTGTTACTTAAGTGTTGCTGCCCCCATTTTACAGAGGGGAAACTGAGGACTGCGGAAGTTCAATGACTTTCTCACTTTTGCGCAGCTGTTCGGAGGCCACAGCCAGGACTTCATCAAAGGTCTGTCTGATTCTAAGATAAGGGCTCTTAATGACACCCCAGGTCGCCCTCCCTATGAGACCCGTGGCACAGGCTCGCTGATGGTCACACCCCTCGTCCAACCCTAACAGCTCTTCCAGTTTCCTGTTCCAACTGGGGATGCAGCACCCCAGGAAAGCGTCTCCTGCAACCTCTTTGAATACCTGCCCAGATGAGGAGCTCACTCCCTCACTGCCTCTTCCTGTCTAGTTTCCTTTTTACCACACTGGTAGGCAGGCTGATGCTCCTTGGGGTTTCCCAGATCAGGCAGGGAGGGGACCTGCCACCCCCACCCTGACTCTTGCCCCAGAGCTCAGCCTGGCATCCACCTTTGGAGGGAAGCCCCCACCCTTCATGCTTTGGCACAGTGTTAGGCACATAGCCGATGCTCGATGCGGCAATCTGGGTTTTCTCCCGGGTAACCAGACCCCAGAAGAGGGATGCTCCCCTTGGCCCAGGCTGTATCTGATGTACCTGAATATTCTTCAAGCTCAACTGCGTTGCTAGATCCCAAACTGCCTTGGGTGGCTGGGAGGGCACATTGCTCTCCGGAAGAAGTATTAATCGCCCTGGGTGGGTGAACCTAGGTCCCGTTCACTCCATTCACTCATTCTCTCATTCCCCATTCACTGTGAATATTCTCGGTTGGGCACAGAAATCCTCCACGTACAGCAGACAGGCCCTGACCTCAGAGGGTCATGGGAAGGGAAACAGACAACAAAAAGCAGAGCCGATCACACCCTAACTAATCGACGCTTTGTATCATCTTGGTTGAATGCTGCAGACTATGTGCTCCAGGACAAGCAGCATCTGTCTGTCCATCACCATTTCCCCTGGCCGGGAGCAGGTGCTTGTGGGGGCTCACCGCCGATGGGGTGAAGGAACCACCCAGTGAATGAACGTCCTAGAGGTTTGTTTATGCAGCTTGCTGTTGGAACATGGAGGGCAGACGCCAGCGCCTTGGGAAAGGGCGTGTGAAACAATGTATTCAACCTCATGGCTCCTGGGTCCCGGCGTGTGGGTATTGGAAAGACCACAACTGAGCAGAAGGAACCGCCCAGAAAAGGCGGAGAGGCGTGGCCAAGCATGACTTGTTTGCAAAGCTGCCAGGGTTTCAGGTGGCGGCGAGGAAAAGCACTGCAGTCTTGTGCACAGGCACTTTCCCTCGGAATTTTGCACGCAGCGGAGGCTGAGCTAGGACCCTTGGCGGTTGTGGCTTGCACAAGGGAAAAGGGAGGGGACGTGTCCACACCTGTGGGGAGCAAACTTCCCTCCTGTTTCCTGCCCTTCTGGCCGGCCTGGGTTCCCAGACCCGCAGATGTGACCTTGAGTGTCTGCCTCCCAGGGGATGAGGGCTGTCCGTGCCTCCAGAGCAGACAGGCATGTGCGAGAATTCAAGGCACTCTGCAGCGACTGGCCAGGTGACGCGCCCTTTCCTGGGTCTGACAGATCCCTGGGCTGCGCATCGACCAGTGTGCCCACCCCCACACACTGTGATTAGCCAGGCTGCCGTGACAGCCAGTGACATTAATTATCTGTGAGTTACAGGCGTCTGAGAGCACAAACAGGCGGCCGTCAGCAGAGCAAAGCAGCGTCCTCACTGTCCCCGTGCTCTGCAGCCAGGACCACGAGCAGGGACGTGGCTCTGCAAGTTCAAGGAGGGGTGGGCGAGGCCAGCCGCCTTTCCCAGCAGTCTCGGGGGGGTGTGCACAAGCAATGCCTGGGTCACTTCACGAGAAGGTCAGGCTCCCAGCGGGGAGCGGTGCCTTACCCACCGTCCTGCCCCACGCCCAATCCAGTCCGTCCCCACATTCTGGCGGTCCCGCCCCCTGAACAGTCCTCGCGTCCGTCTGTCCGGTTCTCTGCAACCCCTCGCTGCCAGCCCGCTGGCGTCGCCTCGTTTCCCCCTCCTTCGTCCTCGCCTCTAACCCAGGCCCGCCCTGCACCCGACAGCCAGCGTGCGCCTTTCAGCGTCGACGTCCAACCCCGCCGCACCTCTGCTCCGAGCCCGCGTCCCTGCATCCCTGCACACCCAGCTTGTGGTCCTGCCGGACCCTCCAGCTTCTTCTCCACCTCAGCTCTCCGCTGCCCCATCACAGACACTGTCAACGGCTTTCCCGACGAGTCCCCTTGGCCTCTAGCCACATGGCGTTTGCACCTGCTGTGCCCTGTGACTGGAAGGCTCTCCCTCCATCCTGCACACCCTAGGCTTCCTCAACCCTCACCTCACGCGTCCCTTCCAAGTCCCCAAGTTCCCTCAAGTCCCAAATCATGGTAAATTCCTTGTCTTGAAAGGAGGCAGTGAGGCATAGAGACCAAAGCCACGGAGACTGGTTCAAATCCCGGTCCGTCCTCCGGCTGTGTGACTCTGGGCGAAGTACTTAACCTCTCTGAGACTCCATTACCTCCTCTATGACCGGAGATGACAGTAATACCAATCCCACAGGGCTGCTTGAAGGACTAAAGGACTTACTAGAGATTCCGGCCCTTGGAGAAGAGCCTGGAACGCGAGTGCCCGACAAGCCGTAACTGTCGCTGTTTATACACTTCCTGTTTCTCTGTAACTACATCCTCAAGGGTGGGATAATTTGATCAGTTCTGTCTTCTAGGCTCTTCTCTGCTCTAGGCCAGGGTTTCTGACCTGGAGCACTGTTGGCCTTTGGGGACGGATAAGTGTCTTGGGGGTGTCCCCTGTATTGCGGGGCATCCAGCAGCGTCCCTGGCCTCTGTTCACTAGATGCCGGGAGCACCCTCCGGGCTCTGACAACCAAAAATGCCTCCAGTCTTTGCCCAGTGTTCCCTGGGGGCCAGATCATCCTGGCGGAGGCCCCGCCCCTGTCCCCACGCGAGCGGTGGGCATAGGTGGTCTCCACCACTGTTTCTTCCCCGACACCTAGCACCGTGCCTGGCCCAAGACAGGTTCCCATCGAATACATGTTAAGTGAGCCAGTGAGTGAGTGAGTGAGGCGTTGCAGGAGACATCTGTAGTATAAAGATCTCAGGGGATGTGAAGTCAGAAGGTCCGGGGTCAAGTGCTCCTTCCACTCGTCCCAGAGGGGGTCACCCGGTGCCCATCGGTTCACCTCTGTCTTCCCATCTGAGAAACGAGGTGATAATGGCCGTGATCTGTCTCCCATCACGGGGCTGTTATGAGGCTCAGACAAGCAAATGGAAGATAAAGTGCTTTATAAACTGTGGAGCGCTGTACAGATGAGGAGGTTTGTAGGCGGCCCCTTGGAGACCAGTAATGTCCCTCCCATCACCACGCTGTGGCTGGCCTTGTCCGGCATCGTCGGGGCTCTGAGGGGCATGGGTGGATAATATATGTCGTACATAAGGAAGCAAACGTATCCCTTCGTCTCCCTTTTAATATCGCTGTCCCCACCTCCCCCGGGGGACCGGGGGGGGGGGCCACCATCGAGATACCGAGCGCGCGATGGCGGTGATGGGGTCAGAGCAGCAGGCTCTCACCCCTGCTACGAGGCCAGTTTCCCCATCATTGCTTCACTATAGCTGATGTCTTGGGTAGATTGTGGCGGCAAGTGCATTTCGAATTACGGCAAGCCCAGGGCACTTAATTACATTGTGTTTCTGATAAGGAGAGGCACAGCGTGGTGGTGGGAGAGCTCTGTGCTTGAGTTCGCCAACCCAAGTGCAAATCCTGGCTGTGATGTGCTCCGGCCGTGTGAGCTTGGGCACGTCCCCTGCCCTCTCTGGGCCCCGTTAGCTTATCTATGAGATGGGAGCAGAGGAGGTGTTTAGAGAAGGGGCAAGACCGGGTGGGATTGCTGGCTGGCTCTGCTCTCAGGAAATTCTGTCACAGGTGCCAACAGCATTTATTTGCAGGAAACGGCCCCTCCCAGGGGACCAGGAAACACAACGATTTGACTTCTAAAATAAACCCAAGAATATTCTTCGGCTTTCTGCTGGCTCCCTAGGGTAGCATGGCCCAGTGGATAGGGTGTGGAGCCCAAGCAGTGAACTGGGAAGTTGGCTCAAGCACCTTGGCCCTCCTTTTTCACATCCCCAAAATGTGCGGCGAGGGCACTAAGCACTTCTGTCTCGGATGGTTGCTGTGATGGCCAAAGGAAAGAACTGAGACGATGTATAACGACTGCTTAACTCAGTGCCTGGTACACGGAAGGTTCTGGGTCAGGGAGAGGAGCTCCGTGTCAAGTGGCAAGTCCCTTCCATCCTGCAACGGAATTTACCTTTCCTGTCCTCCTGGAAGGTCCTCAGCCTCTTCCCCATAGAACAAAATACCAAGCTGGCAAACACCCAAATTGAAGGTGGGGGGACTTGTCCTGTCCGTGTCTAGGAGTATCTCCAGAATTCAATTGCAACACCTGTCGCTTAGAATTAAGCCAAGACACTACCTGGAGATCCCGGGGGCCAGTGCTGATCACTTGGCTCCCGGGGTCAGAGTCGCCTCACTGGAAACCACATCCCCAAGAGTCCGGCACCCCATGGCCCCCTCCCTGGGCCTGCCTCTTCCCACCTGTGAATGCTGCAGCCCAGCCGGAAGGAGTTCTAACATGGTATCTGAGCTCTAGAACACTATGACCTCGGTCTTTATTCCACTCCTTCTATGTGGCTGGTCATTTACGGGAGTGCCACAGTATCACACCTTCGTGGGATTCAAATCTGATTAGGAATAGTGAGGAAATGCGCAAAGGGAGGCATCACCAAGGGGCAGAGAGACCCTACTGGCCGACTCCAGGCAGGCCTCAGGTATGCAAACTACTCACTTGAGGCGGTGGCTCCTAGGTGGACTTGTTCTTTGTTTTTTGTTTTTTGTTTTTTAACATCTATTTATTTTTGAGAGAGAGAGACAGAGAACAAGCAGGGAAGGGGCAGAGAGGGAGGGAGACACAGAATCCAAGAAGCAGGCTCCAGGCTCTGAGCTGTCAGCACAGACCCCGATGCTGGGGCTCGAACCCACCAACCGTGAGATCGTGACCTGAGCCGAAATTGGCTGCTCAACCGACTGAGCCACCCAGGAGCCTCTAGGTAGACTTTCTATGTTTCTGTGCTGAAACCGGAAGTTCAGTGTAGACTTTTAGGTAATAGCCTGGTTCCCGCAGTCAGAGACTTGGATTCCAGTGGTTACTTGGCCTGTTATTAATTGTGCAGCAATTACCTCTTGTCTTATTTGCCGTCACATCTCCGGTCCTGTGTGGGCACTCAGTTCCCTTAACAGAGGAGGCTAATAATGGCCACCTACCCCCTAGGGTGCTCTAAAGATCACATTCATTAACGCACGTGAACGCTTTAGCTCCGTGCCCCGCCCAAGGCTAGTGCAAAAACCTGGCAACAGTAATTCTTTATAGAACCGGGCATCCTTGGATTTCAAATTGTAGTATACCAGCATAACAAGAGCGCTTGTTCAAAATGGATTGCTAGGTATGTTCTCACCACGGAAAAGAAATGGTAATTGTATGACGGGATGGAGGTGTTAGCTCAGCTAGGGTGGCAATCCTTTTACAATATATGGATGTATCAAATCAACAGGATGTACATCTCAACCTACACAATGTTCTAGTCAATTACACAATGTTCTATGTCAATTACATCCCAATAAAGCTGGGTTGTGGGGGGGGGGAAGACTGCTGGGAAGGAGGTGGGTGTGGTTCTAAAGGCGATAACAACAGGCATCCTTTGACACAGGAACTCTTCAGTGTCTGGACTCCGTGATGGATACGCCAACCGTCACCTGCGATAAAATTGTACAGAACCGAATACATACACGACGCGCGCACACAAGTGAGTACACAACTGGAGGGTTGTATCAATGTCCATGTTCTTGCTATGATCCTATTCCACAGGTTGCCAAATGTTGCCACTGGGGGGAAAGGGGGAAAGCTTACAGAGGATTTCTCTGTATTATTTCTGGCAACCGGATGTGACTTTAGAATGACTGTCTTAAAATAAAAACTGTATTGCTGGACCCCAGCCCCAGACTAGGAGTCTCACGCAGTAGAAATTGCGTTTCTTTTCCTAGCGCGTTACTTTTTGCCCCCCCCCCCAGCTTTATTGAGAAACATTTGACATAGAACACTGTGTAAGTCCAAAATGGCCAACATGACGATTTGATGTACATTTATATTGAGAGATGATTACCACAATGAGGTTAGTTAATGCGTCTATTTACCTCGTATTAGTATTTTGTGTGTGTGGCGAGCACATTTCAAATCTGTTCTCCTAGTAATTTTCTAGTACACGGTACTATTAACTAGACACGGTGCTCTACATTAGACCCCCGAACTTACTCATCTTAGAACCTGAAGTGTGTACCCTTTGATCATCATTCCGTTTTCCCCCCCCCCCCCCCCCCCCGGCCCCTGGCTAACACCAGTCTACTCTCGGTTTCTGGGAGTCCAGCCCTTTAAGAGTCCACATCTAAGTGAGACCATACAGCATTTGTCTTTGTCTGAGTTACTTCATTCAGCATGATGTCCTCAAGGTCCGTCCACATTGTCACAAACGGCAGCGCTTCCTTCTTTTTAAGGCCGAATGATATTCCGCTGTGTGGATGCACCTTCTTCACCCATTCACCCCCTGAACTTGGATTTGTAACACATTCCCAGGTGACGCCAGTGATGTCGCTGGTCAAAGGACCAGGTTAACCTGATAAATCAAAGAGGCGCCAGAGAAGCTGAGAGAAGATAGAAAGTTTGCATCCGCATGATAATCACAACGTGCACAATCCAGGCGGGTAGGAAAAGTAAGTCCGTAAATTCCCACAAGGGTCTGGCTTCTTTCCAAGTGTGGTCCCAGCACCCCCTCCCCTGCGTGGTGAGACACGGCCATGTTCATCTGCCATCTTTCCCTGGGGGAAGAGGGAAGAGAAGAACTCCGGGACGAGCAGTTTCTTTGGAAGCAGGCGGAGAGGACGTTGCCCTCATGGCCTCCACTCATATTCCCCGGGGACAGACACATCACAGGACCGCACCTTGCTGCAAGGAAGGCCGGGAAATGCAGTCTGTAGACAGGGGATCCTGTTCCCAGGAAGAAGGGGGGACAAATGGAGGCGGGGGCAGACTGCAATGTGCCACAGTTGCCTTGGCCTGGAAAGAGCTAGAACATGGAGGGCTCCATCCTGGAGCATCTCAGAGAGGTGAGCGATGACGAGGCCGAGATGAGAGCTGAGCTCAAGAATCCTCTTATCCTCACTTCCGTGGCTTTGTTAGTCTCATTGGTTTCCCTTTGCACGTGCGAAGAAGGATGACCTAAAAAGCCAACAGCTCGAGGGGTGGTTTGGGGGCCAAACCCTGAGGCAGCTTCGCTCTGCCTAGGTTCCAGGCAGACTCCAACCCTGCCAGCTCCTGGTCCCCCTGCCTTCCAAATCCAGGGTCTAGGGAAGGCAGGGTCACTTGGCAGCTTCAGTAAAGACTCCTGGCCTCTGGGCTTGGAGCAAAACCACTGGAGACGCCCCTCCCCGGCCCCCTGCAGCCCAGTAGCTCAGACCTTTGCCCAGAGTCGACTGGCTCCACCAGCCACCATGCAGTGGCCTCCACTGTGCCATCTGTATGCCACATGGTGCTGAAATATCTCACACACCGAATGAGGCAAGGTCATTCATGGACCCCCTGCAGATGCCCAACAGCAAGTCCAAGTTTTCACTTGTGCCTCTGACTAACCACTGACAGGTCGGAGGTTCCCACCACCCCCTTCTTGGGTTTAATTAATTTGCTGAAGAGGTTCAGAGAACTCAGAGAAATATTTGACTTACTAGATCACTGGTTCATCATAAAAAACCTGTAACTCAGAAACACCAAAATAGCAGCGATGCATAGGGTATGGCATGTGGGAAGGGGCTCGAAGCTTCCATGCCATCACCGAGGGATCTACTCCCCTAGAACCTCCATGTGTTCACCGACCTGGAAGGTCTCTGAACCCCGTCTTTTTGGGGGTTTTTAGAGGCTTTATTACATAGGCATGATTGATTAGCTCATTGGCCACTGGCTATCCAGTCAACCTCCAGCTCATCTCCCCTCCTCAAAAATCAGGGAGTGAGCCTAAACTCATAGGGATTGGTTCCACCGGCCCCCATCCTTAGCTGCTTTCCAAAGGCCGCTTCATTAACACAACAAATCCTTTCTCTCTCTCATCAGAGGAAATTCCAAGAGTTTTAGGAGCTCTGCCCCAGGAACAGCATGAAGACCACATATGCATTTCTTACTATAAAATCAAAATGACACAATGATGATGATGCAGACGATGAGGATGATGGTGATGCCTACATTTAGAAGATCCGTATTGTGCACCGGGATCTTTATTTTGTGTGTAGCCCATGATCTACATACTGCCTTTACAAATGGTGACTCAGAGGGGTGCCTGGGTGGCTCAGTCGGTTGGGCGTCCGACTTCGGCTCAGGTCATGATCTCACAACGCATGAGTTCAAGCCCCGCGTCGGGCTCTGTGCTGACGGCTCGGAGCCTGGAGCCTGCTTCGGATTCTGTGTCTCCCTCCCTCTCTGCCCCTAACCCACTCGCATTCTGTCTCTGTCTCTCTCGAAAGTAAATAAACATTAAAGAAATTTTTTTTTAAATGGCGACTCAGAAGTTCAACACACGCCAAGATCACAGAGCTGGCAGGTGGTGGTGCCCCGACATTAATCCAGAGAGTTCGCCCTCCACCAACATGTCAAATGTTGCCAACTGGTGTCCCAAAACGCTGCAGATGTACCCTGTTTGACCTACAGCGTGCTTTACATTGTTTGGATTGCTAACCAATATTTAAATAGAGGATTTGGGGCCATTCCCATTGTCATTTTCCTAAGACTAAAGGTATCCTAGTTTCTCGCTTTCAGAAAATTCAGGACATCTGACATCACCAAGGCCACGATTCTGGTGTGATAGCAGTCGTCCAGGGCTGTCCGCCGTGGACCCCGCCTGTGCCCACCCATTTTGCCAAAGTCTCCACCTGGGTTATTTCTCTTGTTAGGTCACAGGCTGGCCCCGTTGGCATTTGCATTTTCAGCTGTTTCTACAAGAGGCAGAGTGGGCTGGTGGTCGGCCAGCTGGCTGTTAGACAACGCTGAGGGACCTTCCCCTGGCCCGAGAGCAGGACACTGGCTCTGGGACCTCGCTGGCCTTCCAGATCCCTGAGAGGCCTGCTGGGGGTGGGGTGGGGGCTGGCCTGATGGGAGCCCGGGTGACTGGACCAGAAGCCGCCATGATATTTCCCTTAAAGAGCATGACGTGGATTTAGACCGGAGACGACGTTGGTTTGGGAGGGGCAGGTCCTGTGCTCTCTGCACCGCGCCCGATGGGAAAAACCGGTCTTCCTGACACCCACATGCTTGACGCTGGCTCGGCAAAATCCACCCCCCCACCCCCCACCCCCGGAACTATGAAACTGCATAAAAAGATTTGATCAAAGCCCCCATCAGCTGCCAAGCTGTAAGGACTTCTGTGATTTTTTTCTTAACCGGGTTTTAATTTTTATGTTTATTATTTGGGGACCGACCGAGCAGAGGCAATGGCTCAGCCTCTGGATTCCACTCTCATTCTCTCCTGTGAAGCACTTGAAGAACTCGGGGAAACTCAATTGTAAAAGAAAGGCGTTCGGCTCTCAGTGTTTCATGGTTTGTTCCCGCTCCCTGGGCTTGGAGACAGCTCGGGAACTTAATTAAAATCAATGGAGAAAAAGAATTGAATAAATCACAACATGAATATCTCTGAAAGTCTATATCACAGTGCAGCCGCACAGAGGTGGAAAAAGACATTCTGTTCCCTCTCTCCCTCTGGAAAGGGGGAAAATTAAAATGATCTCACAGTGCACTTGATATCTTCCTCTCTCCCCCCCCCTTCTCCCCTCTCTGTGCTCTGAAAGCAGAAATAGAAGGGGGAGACCATCAAGAGATCAAGGGTGTGGATCTGCCCCTCATCCACAAGAGAGGTCACGACCACACAGAAAAGACCTCCATCCCTTATCGAACAGGAAGCATATGATACCTGCTTCCTCAAGCAACCCTACAAAGTCATTGTGCTTAAGCCCCACCTTGCAAATGACATAAGTAATTTTCCCCAGTTTACCTGGGCTTTGAGTAGCTCCTGATGTTCATCGTTTGCCTTGGACTTGGCAGGATCTCCTTCCCACAATAGCCCAGAGACTGGGCACTCTACAAGACCCCCCACGTGACCCTGGCTCCGGGCACAATTACACTGAACCACTCTGTCCCCAAGAGAACTGAGCGCATTCCTGAAGGTGCCAGAGGAAAGAATTCTCTTCCGGCCTCGAAAACGCACTCGAGCTTCTAACATCCCTCATTCTCCACCAGTAGTTCTTGCCCAGATCCGACCTGAACCCTTTGGGCTGCAGGCTGGATCCTGTCCCGGGGATGCATCGGAGAGTAAGCGATGGGCCCTCTTCCCTCATCACTCCCTCCCGCCATCCTCCCGAAAGTTCTACCCTCTTACCAGATAAAACACTCAACTCAGTGCCTGGTGCAAAGGTCGTGCTTATTTGAATTTCAATTACTTGCTTTTCGTCCCTTCCTTCCGCCATGCCTGGGCCCTGGGGTTGCAGAGGTCAGCGGCCACCTCCGTCCTTGTCTTCCGGTGAGCTGCTCAGAGTCTAGAGAGAAGGATCACCGCTCAAGACACAGCTGCAATGCAGAGCGTGATCATAGAGCGAAAACTCCTGAGGGTCCCCAGGGAAGGACCCGCTCTGCCTTTTACGCGTCCCTTGCTGCGTGCTCAAGCTGCATAGCACCCGATAGGTTCCCCTTTCAGACGCGCACACGCCGGACGAGTAGTCGCTCACCGGTTGCTTCCCTGATGGACCGCATGGTATTGTGGTTAAATCTCCATGGTTGGCTAGGACGGACCCGCGGGAGAGGGGAAGCGGACGAAGCACGGATATGAAAGACGTGTTGAGGGTTGGATCATCGTGTGTGTGCTCATGAACCCCTGCCCCAATAGTGCCATATAACAGACCACCTCGAACTCAGCGGCTTGTGGCGAAAAGCGCTCACCCGCATGCTCATGGGTCTGTGGGATGACCGCAGTTCAGCTCATCTGGGTGGCTACAGGCCGTCTGCACTGACTCCAGCCTCTGAGTTGGCTCGGGTGGGCTCCATGTGGGTTTGTTCCGGGCCCAGACCCTTCTCAGGGCAGCTCCCCGGAGCCCCTGACGACGTTGCCCCGGAACAGACGCTCTGACGCTCCCAACCCCATCCGGGCTAAGCCCCCAAGCTAACGGGACAGAGAAAGGTACCCTGCCTCAACGGGGCCGAAGGGCAGAACCACATGGCAGGGAGCACAGAGACCGCTGCGTACGGGAGGGTGGGAGCCATCGCAGAGGACATTCCACCCCTCACAGCAAAGCAACGCGAGGAAGGAGGACTCAAAGCTGTTATCCGGGTGCTTCTCTGTGCGAGCAGCTGAGGTGCGTGTCATTCTCTGAGGCCGAGAGCACACTTGAGGGGGATGTTGAGGTCCGTGCTGAGCGCACTGAGCGTGTGCAGGGATCCAGACAGGCAGACGGGTCTAGTCGTCTGCTGGTTCCACTGGTCCGTGTCGCAGAGGGAAGTTCTGAGGTCACCTCTGGGGGCAGTCCAAGCTTTGGGGATGGAGAGGGTTGTGCAGGGGTGAGTGTGGAGGGCGGCAGACATCACTGACTGATTAGCCCTTGCCCACTGCCTCTGCAGCCAGGGGTGGCCATGTGGCCCAGTTCCAGCTAATGAGACGAAAGGGAAGGTTCCCCGGGAGGGCTTTGGGGCGGTTTCTGCTCTACTGGGAAGAGGGCAGGTACATGGAGAGGGGCACCGGTGCTCCTCCTCAGCAGGGTCCCTGCCCCCCGCCGCAGCAGCTCGTGAGATTGACAGGCTCCAGGGAGAAAAGCTAACAAGCAG
This sequence comes from Herpailurus yagouaroundi, assembly GCF_014898765.1. Classification (NCBI taxonomy): domain Eukaryota; kingdom Metazoa; phylum Chordata; class Mammalia; order Carnivora; family Felidae; genus Herpailurus; species Herpailurus yagouaroundi. Next base: position 1,343,249 of record NW_024412627.1, read on the forward strand.
GCTAAAGATGTTGAGGGAAAGGGGCAGAGAGAGCCTAGGTCTTTCACGACGTCACCGGGCAACCCTAAGACCTCCAGAGACCGCTTCAGGGAAACAGTGAGATTCCTCATGATTTGGGCCACGGTTGCTCAAGCAATCTGTCATCCACAGCTGAATGTGCTCCTAACTGATACGAGGGCTATGACTTTGACCCTGGGGAGTAGCGACAGATATTCGATGGGTGGGCGAAAGAGGGGGGGCCCGTAAAAATAAAATAAAAAGAGACAGGGGTCTGGGACCGTGGACAGCATATCAACATACAGTCAGAGCCCAGTTCTGCAAGCGATTTCATTACAACAGCGCATCACAATCACCCACTGGTTTTCACAAGCAGGAGGCCACCGCCGTGGACTAAGAGTTTGTGTTTCCCCCAAGTTTGTGAGTTGGCATCCTAACCCCCAAAGTAATGGTGCTGGGAGGTGGGGCCCTCGGGAGGTAATTAGGTCAGGAGGGTGGGGCCCTCGTGAATCGGATTAGTGCCCTTATACAAAGAGACTTGAGGGGCCTCCCATGCCTGTTCCTCCACGTGAGGACGCAGTAGGTATAGGGCCACGTGTGCGTCCGGAGGTGGGCCTTCACCCGACCCCAAATCTGAGGGCACCTTGATCTTGGACTTTCCAGGGCTCCAGAGCGCTGAGAGGTAAGTTTCTGCTGTGTATAAGCCACCTAGTCTATGGTTTTCTGCCGTAGCAGCCCAAACCCACTAAGACAAACTACTGATATAATTCACTGTTTTTTTGTGGGCGCGGCGGAAGGAGTGGGAGATCATAAGGACTGAGGAGCACATAGATACTTGGGGAGCACCAGGGTCTAATCACCGCCCCTCCCCTTTGGGGGGCACCTCATGCCGGACTCCGGGGCCGAGGCACATGACCCAGAGATGGGCGTTTACCCCAACCAACCCCCCCCCCAACTCTAGCATTAGTTCAGAGGTTGGCATGTGCCCAAAGTTGGGCTAATCAAAGTGGAATCTGGGCCTTGTGTTAGGTGAGAGGAAGACAGTCTCTCTGTCTCTCTCTCTCTCTCTCTCTCTCCCTCTTTGTTATGGTATTTGGGAGGAAAGTAAGAGAATATATTGCTTCTCATAAAAATGCAGTGAAAGATAAAGTACAAACAGCTCCTCTGTCATGCTGAATTATTGTCATTCTGTGATTAACACTCCATGCATCAACCTGGTATTGCAGACACTCTTTTTTACGCCGGACTTGAGCTTGGAAGGATGTGAGGATTAAGCCATGTTGCCATCACACAGGTAGAGACTCTGAAAACAGATTCAACCCAGAAAAGGCAAGAAGGAGGAAAGACCTTGCGACATGATGTGAGCACCTGAATCAAACCCTACCTGAAGCCGGGACATCCTGAACTTCAGTAACAAACCTCTTTACCGTCCTCTTACCTCTTTGCACGAGTTGTGTAGGGTTGCCGCTTGTGTGAAAAGATTCCTGATAAAAGGAGTGAAATGGAGTGGAGGACGTGGTGGCCAGTGACTGTCCTTCTTACTCAAAAGTTGGCACTAGCAGGCAATGATTACATCCCTCCCAGCCCTCTCACAGGATCGCCCTGTTTCGCCACTATTATTCAGCCAGCAGCTGTCATTTCTGCCTTATGTGATGGGAGAGGAGGGGACAGGCTGTCCAGCTGCTTCAATCCCTTTCTGTCTGAGCACACTGGGGTCTCACACTCCTTTCCTCCATCTGGAGACAATGAGCCACCCCTCTGATTTATAACTCCCTGTTTTCATTTGCTTTTGTTTTTCATCAGCTTTCAGTGAAATGCTCCAGTCGTTCCCAAAAAGTACGTCCAAGGGCAGGCACTGACTTCAGGGTAACCAGCGGTCTCTGTGCTCTGCTGCAGTCCTGCTGAGATTATCCATGTTGGGCCAGAGCTTTTTGCCAAGAGCTCCTAATAATTCTCTGAGCACGGCTCGCTCAGAGCTCTGAATCACAGAGGGGCAGCGGCTGCTGCTGGGGGCTGAGTAGCAGTAGCTGTGCAGGTCAGAGGTTCGTAGGGGCAGGGAGCCAACAGACCACCGCCATCATAGGAACGCTCGTAGGGTCATTGGCCCTCCATCTGTCACCCCGGGACCTTGCTCAGGAGAGAGGCAGGAAGAGAAAAGGGACCAGAAGCAGACAGATGCCCTGATGTGAGAACCTTCTGATATGCTCAGTCACCAAGTGGAAATGAGCCAGAGAAGCACAGTCTGATGTTTTGAGCTCAGCAAGTGAGATCAAAGACACCAGATACGGACCAGAGAGGTGCTACATCTTTCAGGATGTAGGTTTGGAACTAGGAGTCCATTCTGACCCTAGATACAAAACAATACACCCAGGGAGGGTTAGGGAGGGGAGATCTGGGGCAACACCAAAATCTAAAGTCAGGATCACAAACTCAAATGACCCTGGGGCTAAAGCAAGAAAATAACTGCTTGAGCCGTGCTGAGAATAGATCATGGAGAACCAGAGGACTAATGCCCCATCAAGATTAGCACCTGCTGTTCAACTCAAACTGGGTAGAAATGAAGGTTAGTGTTGTCTGCTTATGCTGGAGAAGCCAGAAATGTACGGAATGGTTCAATTTTTAAATACTGACCACCCATTCTATTTTTTTTTTTCTTTCTTAGAAACAACATGGACTTTTGCCCTCTGGCTAGGCATGTAAGGAGTTTAGAGATTGGCCACTCCATCCTACCAACAAGGAAAAAGCCGAGCAAACTGAAAACCAGCAACTCTTCTTAGATCCTTCAGAGAGGTGAGGTCACAAGGTAAGCAGTTGAGCCTTGACCTGGAGAGACAGGCAGGCAGGTACAGAGAGTGGCGGCTCACCAAGAAGAAACCCAGGAGCAGGGGCCTCCGATCTGTGTGGGAACCAGCGCTGGGGTAGGGACATCTGACCTGCAGCTGACAAGGGGCTGGAGGTTCCGTGCGGCCAACTGGAGACAGGAGAACTCCAGTGGGAACCCATCATCGGGGCAGGAGGGAGGAAACATTTCTGTGACTTTTACCTCCAGGAGCCCAACCTAGTACTAACAGTGAATGGCGGGAGCAATCCCCTTGTACTTCCGGTAGAGGGAAGATAAAAGAAACCGTTCTGACAATGCCACAACATTCTTTCCTTCTTAACCATGCCTACCCTCAAGAGAGACTATGATTCCAGGGCTCAGCCTGCTGGGGTTACATCAGAACCTAACCTACCCGGGGAAGGGAAGTTCCCAACCCCAGTCCCCTCCACCCATCCAGTCCCACCTAAGGGGAAATAATATTGAGAAGCACAGATGAAGTTCATGTTTCAGGGGTGCAGGCTTGTTGAGTGACTGAGACCTAATCACAGGACTACAGAATGTTTCTCTTCCCTCTGTACCTTAGGACTGCATCACTAAATTCCTATTTGTTGCCATTCTTTTTACCCAGTACACCGTATCTACCTTTAAAACAAAACAAAACAAAATTTAAGGCTAAAAACACAGATTGAAGGAAATGAATAAAATCAGAACCAGAGTCTGGTCTGACAATTTTTCTGACTATGATGAATAAACTAAGGGCTTTAATGGAAGAAACAAACAACAGACAGATAATGTAAGCAGAGAGAGAGAGAGAGAGAGAGAGAGAGAGAAATTTTAATAAAGAATTTTAAAATGCTAGAAATCAAAACAGTATAATATAAATGAAGAATACCTTTTGTGGGCTTTTAAGTGGATGAAACATGGCTGAAGAAAGCCTCTGAGCTTGAGGATATGAGAATAGAAACTTCCAAACCTGAAAAGGAAAGAAAGACTGAAAAAAAAAAAAATCCAAACAGAACAGAACGGAATATCCAGGAACTGTGGACAATTGTAAGAGTGATAACATATATGTAATGGTAATACCAGAAGAAGAAGAAAGAAAAAAAGCAATATTGGAAGCAGTAATGACTGAGAATGTACTTTTAAATTAAAGTCAGACATCAAACCACGTATCGGGGAAGGTTAGAGAACACCAAACGGGATAAATGCAAATAGCTACACTTAGCCATATCAAAGCTACCCTTAACCATATTCAAACTTCAGAAAATCAAAGATAAGGAGAAAAAAATCTTAAAAATCCAGAAGAAAGAAATACCTTACCTATAAAGGATCAAAGATAAGAATTATGATCTGACTTCTCCTGAAGAACTACACAAGTAAGAAGAAAGTAGAGTGAAATATCTAGTATTCAACCTAGAATTCTGTATCCTGCAAAATTATCTTTCAGAAATGAAGAAGAAATAAAGACTTTCTCAAACAGAAACTGAGAGTATTTATTGCCAACAGACCTGCCTGGCAAGAAATATGAAATATTCTTCAGAGTGAAGGAAAATAATATAGGTCAGGAAATACAACTTATTTAAATTTATGTGATACACTGAAAGCAGTGCTTAGAGAGAAAAATTTATGTTATTGAAGACATATATGATAAAAGAGAAAGATGTGAAATAAATAATCTAAACTTCCACCATGGGACACTAGAAAAAGCTAACTAAAAGAGAAAGACAGAGACAGAGACTACTAATATCAGAAATGAAAGAGGGTACATCACTACAGATCCCACAGGCTTTGAAAGGATAATAAAAGAATATTATGAACAACTCTCTGCTCACATATTTCATAACTTAGATGAAATAGACCAATTCTTTGAAAGACAGAATTGGTCAAAATCACGCAAGAAGACACAGATAATCTGAATAAACTTATATCTAGTAAATAAATCAAATCAATAATTAAAAACCTTCCAAAACAGAAAACACCAGTCCCCAAAGGGTTCACCAGTGAATTCTACCAAACATTTAAGGAAGATGTGACACCAATTCTTTATAATCTCTTCCAGGAGATAGAGGCTAAGTAATGTTTCCTAACTCATCCTATAAAGCTAGCATCACCCTATTACTCAAACAAGATGAAGGCATTATAAGAAAAGAGAACTACAAATGAATAGATGTAGAAGAAGACCCTTAAAAAGACTTAAACTGAGAGAAAGCCATGAGGACAGCTATGGGGGGTGTGCTCTAATAAGAAGAAACAAGTGCAAAATCCCTGAGGTAGGAGCACATACCAGTAACAGTAAGGAGAATAATGGAAGATGAGAGCAGAGGAGCAAAAGATGATGGATTCCCCCATAGTAAGGATTCTGGAGAAGGATTCCTCCACAATAAGGGTTCTGAATATGTACCACGCTTAGTAAAGATTCTGGAGATGGACTCCTCCAAGGGTTCTGGATATGAACTCCCCATTAGTAAAGGTTCTGGAGAAGGATTCCTCCATAGTAAGTGTTCTGGAGATGGATTGCTCCATAGTAAGGATTCTGGCAATGGAGTCCTCCATAGCAAGGGTTCTGGAGAAGTATTCCTCCATAGTAAGGGTTCTGGAGAAGGATTCCTCCATAGTAAGTGTTCTGGAGATGGACTCCCCCTTAGTAAGGATTCTGGCGATGGACTCCTCCATAGCAAGTATTCTGGAGACGGATTCCTCCATAATAAGGGTTCTGAATATGTACTACCCCTTAGTAAAGGTTCTGGAGATGGACTTCTCAATAGGAAGTGTTCTGGAAAAGGATTCCTCCATAGTAAGTGTTCTGGAGATGGATTGCTCCATAGTAAGCGTTCTGGAGAATGATTCCTCCATAGTAAGGGTTCTGGAGAAGGATTCCTTCACAATAAGGGTTCTGAATATGTACCACCCTTAGTAAAGGTTCTGGAGATGGACTCCTCCAAGGGTTCTGGATATGAACTCCCCATTAGTAAAGGTTCTGGAGAAGGATTCCTCCATACTAAGTGTTCTGGAGAGTGATTCCTCCATAGTAAGCGTTCTGGAGAATGATTCCTCCATACTAAGTGTTCTGGAGATGGATTCCTCCATAGTAAGGATTCTGGCGATGGACTCCTCCATAGTAAGTGTTCTGGGTTTTACTAAGAGTGAACTGAGAAGTCAGTGGTTCTGAGCAGAGGAGCGACATGATGCAGCTTGTCTTTTAATGCATTAAGTATTAATCTCAGTCCACAAACTCAGAAAGGAAAGGAAAATCACCTCATTTTGCTCAAGGCAACCTGACGGTGACTCTTCTCTCCCTGGAGAGAAGTCCCTTCTCAGTCATTACAGCATCCCCTTCCTTGGTCTAAAGTCATTCTTGGATTAGGCAAAGTAGACGAAGACGGGAATAGGAAGGTCCGCCTTAGAGTGAATTTCGCCACAGTCATCACCACTGTCCTTGTCGTCTGCTCTGCCGGAGGTCCTGCATCAGGAACGAGGCACTGCTTGGGGCTCCGTGCCTAGGATCCTATCTTCCTACGTAGGGTTCACAAACTATATTTGTCCAGGAAACTCTAGGGGCTATGGCACATAGATCCAAAATGTCAGTGGCTTAATGAAACGGAAGAGAGTTTTCTGGCCACGTGGTATTTCCACATAGGTCACCCCTGCATGGTGGGAAGTGCTCTATCCAGGTGGGTGTAGGGACCCACAGTTCTTGCGTGGGGTGCCTCTACGACCCCCTAGACAATGAGAGTTTCTTTGTACCCGGGGAGAAGGGGAAAGAGAAAGAGGAAAGCCACATCCACTTCTTAGCCACCTCATTCTAGACTTGACACATATTACTTCTACCTAACATTCCCCTGGGGAGCTCTAGTCAGATAATCCCACACAGAGACAAGAGAGGTTGGAAGATGCTCACAGATGCTGGAAGACAATCTGAAAGGTAACGAGGTTGAACCAGAGCCAGCCAGCCCTGATTGGTCACGTATGTGTAGGCTGAATGCCCACGTGGCCAACGGAACATGGGTTGATGAGCACGAGCTGGGATTTGAGCAAGTCTGCCTGAGTCTGAATCCTGCTCTGTCACTTCCTTGCTGAGTCCTTCATGGCAAGGCACAGGCCACCTCTCTGAGCCTCTGGTTGCCCCTTAGACCCAGTGATATATAAAGCACATAAAACACGTAGCACAGCACCTAGTGCGTAAGAAACTTGCAATAAATAGTCTCTCACATTCTTGCCACAAACTTCAGGCCCCTGGAATCTGGAATTTCCATCCTACGCAGGGCCTGTATCCATGAGACCTGACCCCATTACAGGCTCTGTTCTGGGAAACCAAAATGTTCCCAACCAGAAAGGCAAATCAGATGGGCGTGATGTAAGGGATTGCCGGTAAGTTAGAGAATGCAAATGGGTGTTTTAATAAAACCTCAGGGATGAAAGGACAAAGAGAGAGGATGGACGGAAGGGTGGAAAGAAGGGAGAGAGGGAGCGTGTCACGTAGAAAGTTGGAAAGGGGGAAGGAATCAATGAGAAAGGAGGAGGGAAGGAAGGGAGAGAACCAGAAGGCAGGAAAGGTGCCCTCAGCTGCAATCCACAGGTTTCTCTGGCCAGAGCAGAATGTCACTGTGCTCTGGGCCTCTTCCCAAATGCCCGGTGGTGAGCTGCCACTAACCAGCCCCGAATGCAGCAGCCGCAAGCCCACTGTATCCGCGGCTTAATAAAGGAGTCGCCATTTCATTGTCACGAGCAAGTGCCAATCTCATCCAAATCAATTAATTCCTTAATCATGCTGTGAATGGAGCAGGATGTGAAGCGCCCATGTGGGAGCGATGAATATTAGCCGTATTTAACTGCCAAACGCTTCTGATACCATAAAGCATCCTTGAGGCTGCACAATAAAATCCAAAGTTTAATTGGTGGGTAACAAGGCCCCAGGCAATTGTACCTTATTAATGCTGACAACAGGAATATGTATGTGAGGCCGCGACAGCCGGCTACTTAGAGCAATGCCAGCCTCCAGCCGCAGGAACAGGAAGTCATTAGTGCGGCCCAATTGCAGAAAGATTTAGAATCTCTTTCACCCTTGGATCTTTTTCAAACACGAAGTTGTAAGTACATCATCTCCCCGACCCGGCTATACCCCAGGAGGTGTTTTGGGAAAGGTAGAGAAATTGAGAATAGAAGCTTATGGGTGCAGAAAGGCAGATACTGGAGAAAGATCAGGCAGGTAGGTTGGGGCCACCGTGGAAGGTTGCACAGGTCGCATACTGCACAAGACTCCTAGTGGAAGGGAAGTAGGAAGGGGCTGAAATTCTGGTCTCAGCTCTGCCCACCAAACCACATGCCTTGGCATGAGGCTTTCTCTGCCCTGAGAAGGGCGGGGTTTTCTTAATCCAACCATCCAGAGGGTTAGTTACATAAGCTCTTTGAAACTCAACTTTTCCATTTAAAGAACTTGGTCTAGATGAGAAGGAGTCTTCTGAATGTCCTATTACTTAATCCTATTGTGTTCATTCTGTCATCCAACAAACACACGTCAATGCCTACTATCTTCTACACATTGGTCTAGAATCTGGAGATGAAGCGTTGGCCTCCCCGACTTGGGGAAAAGACAGAATCCCAGGCAAATAATTATGCCAGCAGCACTTTGGAAGGAAGAGTGGGGACACACCTCAGTTCCAGGATAGGAAGTGCCTTTGGCCCCTCTTTCTTTTGCAGCGCCTCTCCTGGAGCCTCCCACAGCAATGGCAAAGAGTAGCAAACTAATCACGCGTTTGTCGTATTGCTTTGCGTATCTTTCTCACCTGTCACCACTGCCAGGCTGGGATCTCCTGGAAGTCATAACTAGACGTTAGTCACCTCGGGCACCCCAAACTCTAGCGTCGTGTCTGACACTGAGTCCAGGGTGGTAATGGTCTAATGGCGTTGCCATGTTCTAAACACTACAATAGGCACTTTAGACACATGACTCCTTTATTCCTTACTTTTGCTCTGCACGGGCTCGGGATAACTTACTCGCTGCCCCCCGGCTCCCCCAACACCACCTATGCCACACTGCGGTGGGTGGCACACATTTCTGTAAAGGGCCAGGATAGCAAATATTTGAGGTGTGGTGACCCCTAGAGTCTCTGTCACAGCTATTGAAGCTTAAGCGGGTTCAACCGCTAACAACCCATAAGCGGGTGAACGTGGCTGGGATTTGCAGACACTGAACTTTCAATCTCATCTGCTTTTCACATATCACAAAATCTTCTTCTTTTGATTTTTTTTCCAACCATTTAAATACATAAAAACCCTTCTTAAATCGCGGGCCCCGCAAAAAGAGGCAGCAGGTTGGATCTGGCCGGCGACCCCCACTTTGCCGACCTCTACCCTGCTCTGTGATTATGGGGCTGGATGTCTGCACGCCACATTTCCCAGAATTCCTCGATGCCTGGATTTCTGTTGGGTTTTTCCAGAAGGGGGCACCGCTGGGAGACTGGCAGGAAGAGAGAAGGGGCTCGCTCTTGTCTAGTTTCTGTGATGTCCCTCCAACAGCAGAGGACAGCTGAGGCTCTGAGTGCTCCCAGCATTGGTCACTCAGTACGCCCGGAGAGATAATGACCAGCCACCTGGTGCCCCCCAGGTCATGAGACCACCTGTGCAGGACTTCCCTTCGAGGCCCAAGTGCCCACTTCTAAGGGATCCTCCTATGAGCTCCCACGTTCTGTGACATTACGTCTTCCCTTTTGTTCCCCAGCATTCGGAACCGCTGCTGCTTCCTGCATTTCTAATATTTAGGATACTTTGACCTCCCCCTTTTGTGTGTTCAGGTCCCTAACACCTGAGTAACCAATGCCCTGTATTAAATCCTCTCCATTTGAAATACCTAGGGGGATGTCTCTTTTCTCGACTAAACCCCAATTAATGCGACCCCATTTTATAGGCAAGAAAATGGAGGCTCTGGGAAACTTGAGTCTTATGTAAGTCCGTGGAGCAGGTGAGTCAGAAGTATTTGTCCAATATCACGGAAGAGGGAAAAGGTAGATTTATACTGAACCCATGACTGTCTGACCCCAAAGCCTATACATTCTTACCCAGGATACAGTACAAAAGGGAGAGTTCGCCACTCATACTGCTCCCAGCAAAGCTCTGAACACCCTGCAGGCACCGTGTCCTGATAGTTGAATGAATGAATGAATGAATGAATGATCTTGTCTTATCTCTGAGCCTAGCGATGGCTTGGGCATGAAATAAGGTGCAGTAGATTAGTGTTGGGGGACAATATAGAATTAATGTTTTAAGCCAATAGCTGTCAATCCCAGCTTCACATTAAAATCTCAAAAACTTTAAAAACATGCCCAAGTCTTACTCTAGAGCAAATGACTCAGCATCTGGCACCAGTATTTTGTAGGAGTCCGCAGGTGATTTTTAACATGCAGCTGGGACTGAGAATTCCAACGTTAGGGAAAGCTTTGCTGGGGCCCAATCTTCTTGGGATGCCGTGGGTCTCACGGGAGCCTGGTGTGGTGAGTCCTCCCTAGCGGCGATCAGAACATGATCAGATCTGAAGGTGAAGGTCCCTTTGTTCAGGACAGCATGGGACTCCTTCCCCAGGTGGCAAATCGGACTCGGATTCAATCACACTTGCTGAGCGGGTGCTCGAAAAGCACGACGCTTTTAAAATTCATCTTTCCTCAGTCGGTTAAGCGTCTGACTTCGGCCAGGTCACGATCTCGCGGTCCGGGAGTTCGAGCCCCGCGTCGGGCTCTGGGCTGATGGCTCAGACCCTGGAGCCTGCTTCCGATTCTGTGTCTCCCTCTCTCTCTGCCCCTCCCCCGTTCATGCTCTGTCTCTCTCCGTCCCAAAAATAAATAAACGTTGAAAAAAAAATTTTTTTAAATAAATAAATAAATAAAAATTCATCTTTCCAGATGCCTGAGTTACTTATCATCGGGAGACTGATAGGAAATGGTCCGATCGTATAGGACCGTAGAATTCAGACTCACAACCTCTCTACGAATCAGCCTCGAATAGTCAGGACTTGATTAGCAATAGCTGACTTCTTTATTTTTTTGCCACTGCTTTGAACTCAGGACCAGCCAGAGAGAGCCAACCATCCTCCTCCCAAGCCAAGGACGTAAGATACTTCTGGTTTCCTCACCACCAGCTTCCCCATGCCAACAACGTCCAAATGGGGCGAACCGAAGCCTTACCCACAATGAGGCTTTCTTGCTCCCCGGACAGCCTCAGAGTCTCTGGCAGACAGGAGTCGTGGGTGGTGCCCGACTCCCTTACTACATATGGAAGCTCCGAATAAGTAGCTTCCGATCTCATTTGGGTGGTCTTCGTTTCTTCCCACCTTATTACCTATAATCTTAATTGCGCCTTTTTTTTTTTTTTTTTTACAGAGGGGAACGGAAGCCCAAAAGTGTTAGGTGACTTGTCGGAGGTCACACAGCTGGAAAGCGCGGAGCCAGGCTTTAACCAGGGGGGAGGCAGGGCAGCGTTGGGAGAGGCGTAGGGCAAGGTTCAAAGCAGAAGCTAGGATGTTGGGAGGAACGGTGCGAAATCCCAATTAAGAGCAAGGTTAAAGACCCTCATGGACTTGCCTGGGTCACTCAATCCTCTGTGCACCTCAGTCTCCTCAAATCTGTAACGGAGATAGTAATATTTCATAAGGAATACCGTTTACGAATTCCAAGTAAAATCTTTGGAATAAAATGCCTGCATCCAAACTCTGATGGAGCTACTTGCCAGCAGAGTGAAATAAATTGCTTAACTGGACTGTGCCTCTGTGCGTGCAGCCACCAAACAAGGTTAATTCATTTTGTCACAGGGTTATTAAGAGAATTAAAGGAGATATTTCTGGAAGCACTTATGTGGCACTTACTCCATACTTAGAGTAATGCAATGGGTTCCACAGGTATCTGTTTACTTAAGTCTCATAACAGCACCATGGCTTGGGTGCTATTTTTATCAGCTTCAGTTTATCCATGGCAAGACTGAAGGAAAAAGGAGTTCGAGAACTCGCTCCAGGGACCCAGCCGGGAAAAGGTGGGGTCTTGTATTAGAACCTGAAGCGTCACTACAAGATTCTGCCTCTTGAATAATAAAGTATGCAAAACATTTACCTCTGTGCCTGACCCATGGTAAGCTCAAAGGCAGGAACACTGGGTAGCGATTGGTTGATGTGACGTAAAAACTGTTTTCCAGTACAGACGAATGTTTTCCAGGAAGCTAATATACTACAGATGATCATTCGTGGTAACAGAGAGAGTGAGAGACACAGACACAGATAGAGCATAGACGAGTCTGATGGAAGCAAAATTGTTCAAGAGTCCAGCAGAAATGTGAATAAACTCATGGGGCAGTTCACAGAAAAAAAACAAGCTAAGTATGCTGAACCTCATCTAATGTTTTCTTAAATTTATTTTTAAAAATAAGATACAAGAGTCAGTTGAGCTCCGTCAGTTGAGCATCCAACTCTTCGGCTCAGGTCATGACCTCAGGTCATGTGATCGAGCTCCACATTGGGCTCCTTGCTGTGAATGGAGCCTGCTTGGGTTTTCTCTCTCTCAGAAAGAAAGAAAGAAGGAAAGAAAGAAGGAAGGAAAGAAAGAAAGAAAAAAGAAGGAAAGAAAGAAAGAGAAAGAAAGAAAGAAAGAAAAGAAGGAAAGAAAGAAGGAAAGAAAGAGAGAAGGAAAGAAAGAAGGAAAGAAAGAAAGAAAAAAAGCTATTTTTCAGAAATTGTAGAAATTAACAAACTGATTTGAAAATGTGTATATAAATGAGGGGTCTAGTATAGGCAAAACAACCTTGAAAAAGAACAAATTTGGAGGACTCCCACAACCTGATTTCAAACTTGTAATAAAACTTCAATAATCAAGAGAGTATGACATTGGCATAAAGATCACTGAAAAGACAAGAAAACCTGGAAAAAAAAAGCCCCACACTTACAGTCAGTTTGATTGATTCATTCATTGATTGACTGACTGATTTTTCACTGAAGTGGTTAAACAGCTCAATGGGGGAAAGAAAAGGCTTTTTAACTAATAGCATTGGAACAACTGAATACACATGTAGGGAAAAAAATGAATCTTGATCTCTACTTCACAGCATATGCAAAAAATTAATTCAAGATGGATCATAGACTAAACTTAAAAGCTAAAACTATAAGAAAAAAAAAAACACATGTGAGAATAACTCCATAACTCTGGCAATGATTTTTTAGGAACGGAAAACTTTTAACCATAAAAGAAAATAAATTGGAACTCATCGGCATTTTAGAATTTTGCTCATCAAGTTACAACATTAAAAAACAGGCAAGCCACAGACTGGAAGAAAATATATATCTGACAAAAGAATAGTATCCATAATATGTAAAGAACTCCTACAAGTCAATAATAGAACACGGACAACCCAATAAAAGTTGTCAAGACTTGGAGAGACATTTTACAAAAGAAGATATATGAAAAGGTGTTTCATTGGAAACTCATTGAAACCCACATTTGAACTCACTGAAACACATTAAACACTCATGAAAAATAGTGACATAAAGCTCCACACCTAATAGAATGATCCAAATGCTCCCTGACTGACAACCCCGAATATCAGGGAGCAGGTGGAGGCACCAGAAGTCTCATGCGTTGCTGGTGGGAGTGTAAATGGTACAGCCCTTTGGAAAACAGCTCTATAGTCTCTTATTGTAGCTAACTACACACTTTCCCTATGGTGTGGCAATTCTACTCCTGGACGTGCGTCCAAGAGAAATGAAACGACGTATAAACACAAAGAGTTGTTCCAGAATGTTATTGACAGCTTTACTTATAACAGCCCAAACTGGAAAACCACCCAAATGGCCCTCAAGAGGAGACCGGGATCAACAAATCCAGATACGGTCACCAATGGAATACTACTCAGCCATGAAGATGGCTGGACACCAATAATAGCCTGTATGAATCTCACACGCCTTATGTCGGTCAAAAGAAGTCGGACACAGGAGAGTACACATAATATAATTCCTTGTAAACGAAGTTTAAGAACAAAATCTACGGTGATAAAAATCAGAGCAGAGCTTCTCGGAGCAGGTGCCAAAAGTGACAGGAAAGGGGCGTGAGAAAGCCTCCAGAAGGGAGAGAAGTGATAGAATGTGCTAGAATGATTCTCAGTCTTGATTGCGGTGTAGGTGCCATGGGTTTACGCATCTGTCAAAACCCGCTGAACTGCACCGTTAAGGTCTGTGCCCATCACTGTTTGTGAATTACGCCTCAATAGATTGTTTGCGGGGGTGCGAGAAAAGGCTCGAGCATACATTCCCGGTGAGAGTATAAATGTGATGCAATCTCTCTGAAGGGCAATTTTGACAATACCTATCAAAATGAGCAATACAGACACACACTTGACCCAGTCATTTCACTTCTAAGAGTCAGCCTACAGATACAGTCATGCGTGAGGTGGAGACAGAGATATTCTTTGCAAAATTGTCTGTGGTAGCAAAAGACTGGAAACAACGTAGCCATCCATCCATAAAGGGCAGGTTAAATAAATTACAGGGCTCCGTTTTAATAGAATACAATGCAGCTGTTCAAATAATAAGGGAGATCACTCTGTACTGATAGGAAATGATATTCAAGATATAGGATATATCGATACACAGAAAAAAGGGGGGGTAGCACAGAGTTTGTAATATCTTCCCATCGGTGTAAAAATAAATGTGCATGTGTAATGTATCTCGAGAGGTATGTAAAAAACCAGACGTGGCTGTTGCCTCTGGAAATGGGGGACCGGCAGACTCGGAGACTGAAGGTTAGACAGAGGTTGTAGGGGGGAGAATTATTTTCACCATATTACCTCTTTTATTGTCTGGGTTGTTTTGTTATTTTCTTTTAACCATATGGGTATTACGTAAATCCATGTTCTTTAAAAAAAATTTAATTTTTAATGTTTTATTTATTTTTGAGAGAGAGTGTGTGTGCAAGCAGGGGAGGGGCAGAGAGAGAGGGAGACACAGAATCCGAAGCAGGCTCCAGGCTCTGAGCTGTCAGCACAGAGTCCGACGTGGGGCTCGAACCCACGAGCTGTGAGATCATGACCTGAGCCGAAGCCGGACACCCAACCGACGGAGCCACCCAGGCGCCCCTCGATGTTCTTTTTTAAAGCAAGGAAAAAGACCACCACTCATGGGGCCAATCCATTTTCCCTGGCACTTGACCAGACTGCTTTAGATCCTCTGTCCCGTACACCCTCAAATCTGTCCTGGCCGCTCCTGTAACCCCTGCCCACATCATCTCGGTCTCCGTAACAGCCGTCCTCAGATCTGACCCTCCCACGGCCTCGGTTTTGCTGGCTGTCAGGTCTGCTCCCACCCCACACTGCCTTCCACCGCTCCGCATTTCAACGACTGCATTTTCCAGCCTTTTATTTATCCCCAGCTTTTCCCCAGCAAAACAGATCCGCCCACAGCCAGGACCGTGTCTAACCAACCAGATATATGCCCCCGGAATGAGACCATGAAATATCCCTGTAATTTTCAGATGCCTTAAGACATACACACTTAAATATTTAGTAGATTATAAATGACCTAAAGCTCTCGTCCAGCTTTTAAACATAACTTCTTAACGAGCCTACGTGGACAGTTTGCCCCCAGTCCCAACGCGGAGATAATTGCATCGCTCCTGATGACTAAGGGGGCGGGCACACAGGAATTGCCGTGCAATATTAACGAAGGTGTCCTAGGGGCTTTGTACCCACTATGGGGACAGATTTGCTGCTCACAGCTTTCTCTCTGATCTTGCACTTTGTGGGCTGCCATACAGAGATTCGTAGGGAAGAGAATCAAAGCAGCTGGTCTCAAGCCTGCCTCTGCCCCTGACTTTCTGTGTGGCCCTGAGCACATCACGTCCCCTCTCTGGGCCTCTGGGCCCTTCTCTGTTGCACCAAGTGATCTCGAAGGTGCTTGCAGCAGCATTCAGTTCGAGACTTCCGCGTGTCTGCAATTGCAATTATTTGTTGAAATATGTTTCACAATAAAAGAAGGGAAAAGAAACAGCAAGGATCTTTTTTTACCTCTTTTTAATGGGTTAAAAAAAAAGGAACCAATACCACATTTCTTTTCATCCTTGCTCTCTAGCAGCATTGACATCACCCAGGAGATCGTTAGACATGTGGAATCTCAGGTCTTCTTCCAGACCTGCTGAATCAGAATCTGAATTGTAACAAGATCCTAAGGTAATTTGTGCTGAGCCCCTAAGGGACATTTAAAAAAAAAAAATGCCCCAGGGGCCTTATTTAAAACCAGTAGCTTTGGGAAGGCTGTGTCTTCATGCCATGTCCTCAGGTCACTCTGGCCCCAGTGATGAGCCAGCTGCAGAGTAGGACTCACAGTGTCAAATGCCTACAGAGGTCAGGCAAGTAACATAAACTAGCAAAGGAGGCTGGGTGTGGTGCAGTAGGGAGGGGTGGGGACTGTAGCTAAGTGAAAAGGGTTTGTTTCCTCTTACGGCTGGGGCGCCTGGGTGGCTCAGCTGGTTAAGCGTCTGACTTCAGCTCAGGTCATGATCTCACGGTTCACGGGTTCGAGCCCCAGAGTTCGAGCCCCAGAGTTCGAGCCCCAGAGTTCGAGCCCCGTGTTGGGCTCTCTGCTGACAGCTCAGAGCCTGGAGCCGGCTTCAGGTTCTGTGTCTCCTTCTCTCTGCCCCTCCCCACTCACATTCTGTCTCTCAAAAATAAATAGATGTTAAAAAGAGAAAATGTAAGTGGCCTATGGCAGGGGCTGGATCAGGGCAGCCCGACTAGGGCACAGCATCACTCAACTTTTGCCTCGTGGGAATGCATGGTCTATGTTGCCACATCTTGTGATTTTTTTTTATAGATGGGTTAACCTGGGTATTCGGATTTCTCTGTGAAATCTCTTAATGATGAAAATATCATCAGTTCAAACATAACACATTTTAAAGCCCGATGTGATAGTGATTTCCAAAGCCTTACACAAGAACAAATTTCATGAGTTCAGAACACAAAAAGGAGGCTAAGGTGGCTGGAGCATGAGGACAAAGGGAAGAAGTAGAAAAGTCCAGAAGTTGGGGGGGGGGGGGGGGCGAGGGCGGGTCCCCTATGGAGGAGGCAGGGGGATGCGGCATTTGTTGGCGAACCAAGTGGCTACAAGCACAGGGACTGGAGACCAAGCCTGCTCTTTTCCGTCTCTGTGAACTTAGATCAGTTAGTTTGTGTTTACGTGCCTATTTTCCTACCTGTAAAATGGGGTTCATGATGGCATGCACCTCTGAAGGTCATACAAAGAAGTGGGGGTCGATACAATCAGGCACTTAGAATAGCGGCCAGACCCACGTAAGCGCTCACTAACTGCTCATTGTCATTGCTACCATTTGCCTTCTTTTATCAACGCCGCGAACGTCATCAGCCTCTGCTGGGGCCAGCCCACACCCTAGGCTTTTTCAGTGGGCTCACCAGCTGTCTCCTTCTCCAAAACTTTCAGACAAGGAATGCCCCCACGCAGATCTGTAGAGGCTTTCTTTTGCAAGAGGCTTTCTTTTTCTTGTCCTCTCCTCTGACTCAGCCCTGGTCAGGCTGTTGGTGCTAAACACTCCTTTTTCCCCAGTGCTTTGTTTTCTCAGTCAGCTCAGTGTTCATGGCCCTCTACAGGCTGCCCACTCGCAGAGGAAGGCCATTTACTCATTCAACAAACATGTATCTCGTCTCAAAAACTTGGTAGGCCCTGAGCTAAACACACTTGTGAACAAGATCTCTGACCCTGGGGATTTTTCATTCTAGTGGAGTGGATAGATAATAGCCCATAAACACACAAATAAACAAGACAATGACAGTGAAAATAAACAATGACAGTATTTTACCGTGAGAAAGTAGTAAATTCCACCATGGTGATGAGGTCAAAACAATAACGACATTTCAGAAAGGGCATTCTTGCTACACCTGTAGGTACAGTGTTTGGAATTAATTTGCCTTGACTAAAAGTTGAAGCTCTGAATGCTTTTGCTAGGAGCTCATCTGACATCCATCCACCCATCCATCCTTCCATCCATCCTTCCATCCATCCTTCCATCCATCCA